>NC_056744.1:1203434580-1203504580 GCF_019279795.1 Protopterus annectens | reverse complement strand
GTGAATGCTGCTGAGCAACCCACAGTGAGGAGACAGAGAAGAGTGTACAGCTCCAGGGTAACCTACCAGGGGCTGCATGAGCTAGAGATAGTGGAGCGCTATAGGGTCGACAGAGACCTCTTACAACAAATTGTTGAGCTGTGCCGGCCATGCCTCACACACAGAACCAACAGAGGGGAACATATCCCAGTGGATACCAAGGTATCTGTTGGCCTAAGAATACTAGCTACAGGTACCTTCCAAAGACCAACTGGTGATATGATGGGGATTTCACAGCCATCAGCATACAGGGTACTCCACTAGTTCATAGATGCCATGTCAGCACATGTCGGTGACCACGTATATTTCCCCAATTCCCGTGAGGCATTGGCCAGCAATATGTGTCTTTTCCACCAAATAGCAGAATACCCTGAGGTAGTGGTTGCAATAGACTGCACGCACATATGCATCAAAGCACCACCCGGTGAGCAGGGTAGGGTCTACATCAACCACAAGGGCTTCCCTTCCATCCACTGCCAGGTCGTGTGCGATGCCTAGGGCATAATAATGAATGTGTGTGCTGGCTGCCCTGGAACCTATCACTATTCCCACATCTGGCATCTGACACAGCTGTACCAGAGATTTGCCATCCCTGATGGTCACCTAGTGGGGGATGCTGGATACTCACTGGAGCCGTGGCTGATGACACCCATCAGAAATGCACACACACCTAAACAAGAACTCCATAATGAGGCACATGCACAAACAAGAAACATAACTGAGCGTGTGTTTGGGATGCTCAAGTCACGTTTCCTGTACCTGGACACATCTGTTGGAGCCTTGTAGTACTCACCAACTACATGTACCCAAATTGTTATGGTATGTGCCATGCTACACAATATGATCCTGCGGAAACAGCTGCAGCAGGACCAGCATGGGGCAGGGCCAAACAGCCCCCCACCATTGCCAAGGCCTGCACAGGCACAGCGTGACTCGGAGGAGGAACAACCTGAGCCTGCCCCAGTAGGCAGAAGGAGGTGTGCCCAGTATGCCCTGGCCTTGGCAAAGAGGCAACACATAGCACATACACTGACTCAGTTGGAACCCTGGAAATGACACCTCTCTCTGACTTGCACATACAGTAAAAGGGATGCCTAACTTGACACTACCTGTTTTCAAACATGTATAGGGAGTGTACTATGTGCATCTGACATAGGCAGCCCTGCAGCACCACCTGAGGCTTGAGTGCCCTATTTTAAGCAATATAAAGCACTGCTAAGCACATTTTACCAGTACTGAGCATATTTAAATACAATTGCGCATAGCTGCGCACTGCTCTAACCAGCGCAACGTCGGGAAACGTCAGGCAAAGTTGGGCAATGTTGGGCAAAGTCGGGAAAAGTCGAGCAAAGTCGGGTAAACACGCTCACACCTGCTTTACTGTTCCTTAACCAGTCAGGTCTGCCGAGCAGGAAAATAAAAAGCAGTAATAGGACTCGAACTCAGGATACTGTACACTATAGTCACAGTACTGAACCACTAAGCCATGACAGCATTTCACTGGCACAGACACAACTTAAGTCACTCACACATTCCAGTTGGGGGGGGGGTCACATACCTAACAGTCACAACCAGCAGGACAATTGTAGACAAACGCAACTCAAACAAATGCTGTATCATGCCCTCTGAAGAGGCATATGGGTAACCATCCCCAGGCCTATGCAGACAGATAACAGCAGGCCAGGCAGTGTGATGTGGGTTGGGTAGGCTATGAAGTCACAAACTAATATGTGTGTAATTGGAAGCTAAGGTCTGTAGTACAGTGGTATGCCTCAAGCCAGTACGATAGGCAACAGTACAGACTGAAATGGAGTACCTGACATAGCAGTGCAGGCCTAGCGAATGTGTATAAGTGTCAGGTGTACCCTCATCCTATGTACACCCACAGTAACAATCAGGTGTGCCCCCCCAGGTAGAAATGTACAAATAATAGCTGCCCCCCCTGTATGTAGAAATGTTGATAAGTCTATGCAAATTGACTCATGGAAGCCCTGCAGGCACAGCTTGATTCCTGTCAATGTACAACACAAAGGTGAGCCCTGAAGTAAAAACCAACTTGATTTTTCTCACACATATAGTATATATGCCCATAGTGGGCATGCTCACACACAAAAATGTTAGCAAATTTCAGTCAGCAACATACTGAAAGGTCATAGTGGGCATGCTCACACACTTAGGCCATGTCTGAGTACAGCAGTGGGCCACACATATCTGTAAAAAAAACAAAGGTGGATACACTCCAAAAACCAATGGACCACTCTATAGATGAGAATACACACTAGAAATGATAGGATTCCAATTACATATATTTAATTTAAGCACACACAGGCTTTTTGTCAGTATTACTACCAACTTCTTCAGAAATGGAAACAGCGTCACACAGTTAAAACTTCATTATATACTAAAACAAAGATGTCACATGTTCCCTAAGGTCTGCGAGACCACATAGAAACCCTCATAGAACATACTTAATAAATAAAAACTAGTAGATTCCTTGTCAAATAGAGAGCTACAACTAGAAACTGTAGAACTAACCCCCCAATAATACAAAAGTAAAGGCTTATAATACACAGGTTTCCAATAAATGATCGGAATAGGTATTCTAACACATAATCATAAAAAATGAAAAATTAGAGCCGCAATGGCTTAAAAACCAACCTACCCTAATACATGTTAAAATCAAATGCGGAACATGCCTCTATTTTTATCCTATATAAATCCTGAACGAACAGAAATATTTCTAAGCAGCACATGTTAGAGAAACAAAACAATAAAAAATATATTAAAGTGCATGATACGCTATACCCAGCTATAATAATACTAACAGCCTTTGAAAATAAACTCAGTGTGCGATGTATGTTGCTGTCCTAATACAGCAACAAACAAACCACCTGCACATATCAATAAACACATATGAACAAGAAAAATCAGTATTAATTGCACTGATAAAATATATATCAGAAAAATACTTTGATATAATATTCTAAGTAAAATCCCAAACCTATACAGAATAAATTGAATTACAATCAGTTAAAACTACGTGCGACCAAGTGACATCTTTGTTTTTAGTATATAATGAAGTTTTAACTGTGTGACGCTGTTTCCATTTCTGAAGAAGTTGGTAGTAATACTGACGAAAAGCCTGTGTGTTGTGCTTAAATTAAATATATGCAATTGGAATCCTATCATTTCTAGTATTTATTCTCATCTACAGAGTGGTTCGTTGGTTTTTGGACCGTATCCACGTTTGTTTTTTTTTACAGTTTTTTATTCAGTTTAGTTTGGCCACACATATCTGGCAGTTGCAGATCTTACTCCAGACACTTGTCACTATTCAAAATCCTGCCTTGCACACACAGTGATATGAAAACAGACCCATATAATATATTGGACCCCTGTTATAATCAAACTATGTAATACAAGTACTTAAGTTGTTCAAAGAAAGTGAAAATCCAAATAAGATCAATAAATCTCCGATCAGTATCATCAAGAAACAATGAGCACTCCTAACATTATCCAAGCCATGTTCTGGCAAAAATATTGCCAAAGAGTATATAGAGAACCATGAAGCTTTCTTTAGTTATGTCATAAATATCAATGTAAACTCATATAAGTTCTGAGTCAGTGCAAAGTGTAAATGAAAACATGTACATGACTGACATTGCCAACATCTTGTCAGACAGGTTCATACATATTTTCCCCCCTCTCACTGACAAAAGGGCCCATTACCATACCTGGAGATTGTGAAAAGCCATAAATCACATATACAGTGGTTAAATAGCTCTATCCAAACCTAAAAACATGGTGTCTATGGGATGACATGGTGTCCCTGGTTGTGTCATATGTGAACTCTAAAACAAACAGACCCTGAACCTGAACAGTCTGTTGAGACTCACCCTCTGTACAATTTATGAAACTGTTGAATGGGTTACAGCAAAATGTGGCACACTCCACAAGTGTTGGGTGTGCAACAGACCATGGGAACTATTGTCTTATAAGCCTAATAAGCCTGATCTGCAAGGCCATGGTGTCCATCATTATGGAACTCATAAACAGAGCTATTGGGAGCCTACAAACACGCAACCCTACCCATTTTGGTTTGATCAGGGGCAGATCATGGCCCCTAAACCTGCTAGACAGTTTTCAAGGCAGTTACCCAGGACATACATCAATGAAATGAGCTCCACATGGCCTACATAGACCTTGAAAAGCCCTTTTCCAACATCCCACACACATGTCGTATCCACAAAATCAACAACCTGTGCATAAACACATATGTCATCTGATGGATTGCCAACTGGGGCACAGATAGATCCCACAAGGTAAGAACTGTGGTCTCCCTGTTGGACTGTAAGCTGGTAACTGCTGTCCCCCTTGGCTCAGTCCTGGGACCCTTCCTGTCTGGTGTATACTTTTCAGAAATACAGTCAAACACATGAGGGCTATGGTTAGCAAAGTTTGTGGATGACTGCAAAAAGGTTGTCATAATCAATGTTTGGGACAACAGAGACATCCTTAAAAAGTGTCTCAGTCAGATAGATGTGGAGTCAAAATTATGGCCTCGAGCTACAGTCATACAAATACCACATAGGTGCCAACACCCTAAATATGGAGGTAATAATAAGGGATCTATGGACACGTGGATAGTCATCTCTACTTCCAGAAACACATTCACAAAATGGTTAGAAAATCATGCTATGTGTTTCCACAAACTGCCAAGGTCTTTGCATGTAGGTCAAAGGAGGTTTCCTCTACTCATCAGTCATCAGACCCATCAGAGAGTATCACGGCACACTTGCGATGAATCTGACTAGGCACCTTCAGCAGCTGGAAAGACCACT
Organism: Protopterus annectens; assembly: GCF_019279795.1. Taxonomy (NCBI): domain Eukaryota; kingdom Metazoa; phylum Chordata; order Ceratodontiformes; family Protopteridae; genus Protopterus; species Protopterus annectens. The sequence continues at coordinate 1,203,499,700 of NC_056744.1, read as the reverse complement.
GAAGTACCTCAACAAGAGGATTACTGGCCTGAAACAGTTGACCCATGCAACAAGACTGAAGTAACTCAGTCTGCACTCTGTTGCATATTGTCTAATCAGGCAATCTCTGCCCAACAGACAGGTCCATGTCCAATGCAGAACTGATGTACATGCTCTATCTGAAGTAAACCCAAGCTTACTGTGCCACATGCTCTAGGGATATAATCATCACAACAATAAAAATAACATGTTGGAGGGATACATTACTAACTCACAGACTTCCCTTGCTTTGGAACAGGCTACCAACCTACATTAAGCTGTGTCCCTCACTGAAACTCTTCCAGAGGAGCCTTGATGAGTGTAAGTGAAACTGAACTGTCATACCATGGATCACTTCATCAGCTCTACTACACAGAGGCATATGGAACTAACCCCATGTGTGGTGATAGCTGCATACTCTGGCCATACTAATATATGCCTTCAGGCAGATAGACTATTACCTACCTATGTACCTATATATATGTAGGGGGAACACAGTATAATAAGCCAAAGATAGATGGGCAGAGATGTGTGTAAGAGGGTGACCATGACAGGGAGACATCCAGGACTGACCCACCCAGTACACATCCCAATAGCACAAAAGACATGAGGTGCACATCTCACCCACTGTACATAATAGCCACCAGTATCTGTAAGCATTACTGTGTATGTGGTGCATGTGCCTGCTGTACAACATGACTGTACAATGAACTACACATCTACTATTGTAGACATGTACCTGTCACATAGGTTCATAGGTATGTAGTAGACTATCTTCACAAAGGCATATATTAGCCTAGGAAAGTTGTGCAGCTTTCGCCACCCCATTGGTTAGTCTCCTAAGCCCTAGTTCTAATAGTTAGTACCCTAAGCCCCTTTCTAGTGGGGCTACTGATGTGATGCCTGGCTTGAATTGTCTGTTTCCCAACCACTTATCAGGGTTCCTATTGAAGAGTGTCAGTGAGGGACTCTGTCTGATGTACATTGGGACTCTGTTCTACAGTAAGACAAGTGTCTGGGATGGTACTCTATCCCACCAGCATGTTGTATTCATTGTTGTGATGAGGTTCATATCCCTGGAGTGTGTAGTGTGACTCAGTTTTGTTATCTGTAGATGGAGCATGTTCAACAGTTATGTGTTGGACATGGCTCTGTATGTTAGGCAGAGTGTGCCTCTGAGTAGGGGGTATGCAATGGAGAACAGATTTAGTTTTACCAGTTGTGTTGCATAACACAGCTGTTTGAGGCCAGTAATCCTCTTGGTGAGGAACCTCTGTGGTCTCCCCAGCTGCTGGATATGCTTAGCCGAGTACATCCAAAGTGGTGCATTGTACTCAATGATGGGTTTGATGACTTAAGAGTAGAGGGCCACCACTACCTCTTTTGATCCTGATACAAACCCTTTGTTGATTAGGTGGGCCACATAGGATTTCATAATCACTTTGGCAACATGGTTGTCAAAGGAAAGATGACTATCTACTTGTGTCCCCCAGATCCCTTATTACCTTGTCAGTTTTTAGGGGGTAACAACTATGTGGTAGTTTGTGGGTACTTTGTTTTCCCCAAAGGGGATTACTATGCATTCTTTCACATTGAATCACAGAAAAAGTGGATAAATGGTGTTGAGGCCATGATTCTGACACCACACATCTGTCTCATAGAGTCCCTTCTGGAGAATATTTGTGTCATCCAGGGAATCTATTATGGAAAACACTTTACAGTTCCCAGCAAACTTAGTCAACCACAACCTTCCAGTGTTGGCATGTACTTTTGAGAAATCTATACCAAACAGGAGGGGCCCTAGGACTGAACCCTGGGGGAGCACCAGTTGTTACCGGTTTAGAGTCTGACATGTAGACAGCAACTCTTAATTTGTGGGATCTATCTGTGAGCCAGTTTGCAATCCATCTTGTGATGTATGGATTTATGCCCAGGTTGGTGAGCTCATCTACGATACCTGACTGGGGAATGGTGTCAAAAGCCTTAGTGAGGTATAGGTAAGCTGTGTGGAGCTCCTTTCAATCATCTGTAGCCTGGGTAATGGTCTCAAAGAAATCCACCCAGTTCAGGAGACGTGATCTGCATTTGATGAAGCCAAACTGGGTGTGCTCAACTATGTGAAGGTTCCCAATGTCTTTATTGTTGACTTCCATTATGATTGTTTCCACTGCCTTGCAGATCAGACTTGTCAGGCTCATAGAGCATGAATGCAAAGGGTCTTTTGTGGCCCCACCCCTGTGGAGTGGGAAGAATGTAGCTGTGAAACATTCTATAGGTACATATCCTGTAGAGAGCATGTAGATAGAGGTGTAGGTATCCTTGATGAATATGGATGCATCCCCGCCCTATGTGCTATGATACAGGTTCTTATGTTGGAAGGTATGGAATGAGTAGTATCCTGGTATTGATGGTGTGCTCTCTGGAGCCTTGAACTAGGTTTCTGCTACTGCACAGATATCAATATTCTCCATACTGAGAAGTGCCTCGAGTGTGTGCATTTGGAGGCTGAGACTTCTGGCAATGAGTAGCATTTAGCTCACTTTGTGGTTATTTGTGTTGGTTACGGGGTTTGGTTTGTCCTGAGTGACCGGTGTTCCACACCTCAAGTCAACACCTCATTGGTCTGATCTGACCATAAGCTAATTACGCTACATATCCACATTCTACTCCCACCGCCATTAAAGAAACCATGGTAAAAAATTTCTCCAAAGCCAACTTCATGCTTCTTAAGACAGAAGTGGTGAACTTCATGACACCCATGCATATGGACAATACAGTTACGACTACTGAATCCTACACAATTGCAATTTATAAGCACTTACATGAGTGCATGGATCGTGCTATCCCAAACAGAACCAAGATGCTATCCTCCAAGAAAAGGAAGCCAATCTGGTGGTCCCCTGCCATAAACAAACTGTACAACAGAAGGAAGAAACTGTTGCAAAAGAGCGTAAAATCCCATGAGTGGAGGAGCTCCCTGGTCAGCCTCAGTAAGAAACTGTGATCCCTGATAAAATCCTCCAAAGCTAGTTATGAAAACAAAATTGCCACTGATTCTAAAGACAACAACAAAGCATTCTATAGCTATCTCAAGAATCTCAATGGCAACACTCAGATCTGCTCTGAGTTACATCATCATGGCACTAAATATACAGACCCAACTGATATTGCCAACATCCTGGCAGATAGGTTCAGTGCTAACTTAACCCCCCACTCACCCATGAAAGAGCCCATCTCTCTACCGGAAGAATGCAAATTTACTGTAATCATGGCTGCACAGTTAAAAACCACACTCTCCAAAGCCAGGAATACAGCATCCATGGGACCAGACAACATCCCAGGCTGCGTTCTACACAAACTACAGAATGAACTGGCACCACACCTAAGTACCATGTTTAGTCATAGCCTCACCTCAGGCTTTGTGGCTGTTGAATGGCGTACAGTGAAGGTTATCCCACTACACAAGGGGGGAGCCACCACTGACCTCAGGAACTAGCTCTCCATTAGCCTGATGAGCCTGGTCTGCAAGGCCATGGAAGGTATCATCATGGAACTTATAAACAAAGACATTGGTAATCTCCAAACTCTGGACCCCAACCAGTTCGGGTTTGTAAAATGCAGATCATGTCTTCTAAACCTGATAGACTTCTTTGAAGCACTCAACAAAGCCGTAGACAAGGGTAAGGTGATTCACACAGCCTCTCTAGATCTTGCCAAGTCTTTCAACACCATCCCCCACTTTGGAATTATAGGTAAACTCACTAAACTAGGTATAAAACCCTATGTCACAAGATGGGTTGCCAACTGGCTCACTGTCAGAACCCACACTGTGAAAGTAGCAGACTCCAAATCCGACTTCATACCAGTGACAAGTGGAGTACCACAGGGTTCATTCCTGTGTCCTGTCCTGTTTGGTATCTGCTTCCCTGAAGTACAGGCTAACACAGAAGGTCTTTGGCTAATGAAGTTCACAGATGACCGCAAACTAGGATCCATAAACAAAACTACTAATGATGTGGACATCCTACAAAAGGGCCTCACTGAGACAGATGCCTGGTGTCAAAGCCATGACCTCAGGCTCAATGCCAAAAAGTGCATTGTCATCCCCTTTGGTAAAAACTCTGTACCCATGAACTACAACATAGGCGGTAGTATACTTAACACCAAAAGTGTGATAACAGACCTTGGGACACAGGTGGACAGTAGTCTCTCCTTTGATAATCACATCACCACAGTAGTCAGAAAATCCTTCTACGTGGCACACTTCATCACAAAAGGTTTCTCATGCAGAAAAAAAGAGGTCATTGTTCTCCTCTACTCAGCAGTCATTAGATCCGTTATAGAGTACAACGCCCCTTTTGGTATGTACCTCACAAGACATCTACAACAACTGGAAAGGCCACAGAAATACCTCACAAAGAGGATTACTGATCTCAAACACATGCCCTACACAGACCGTCTCAAAAAACTCCAGCTTTACTCTCTCACATATCGCCTACTCAGAGGTGATCTCTGCCTAACATACAAAGCTATGTCAAACCCAGAGCTGTTGGACATGCTCCACTTAAAGAAATCCCAATCCCTCCGAGCTACACGCTCAAGGGACCTAAACATTGTCACCACAATAAACAGAACATGCCAGAGGGATAGATTCCTGTCCCAGAGACTTCCCATACTCCGGAAAAAACTACCTATCTATATCAAACAAAGCTCCTCATTAGCACTCTTCAAGAAAAGTCTTGATGATTGGATGGGAAATAGGAAATTCACCCTGGGGATCACTTCTGTGTCTCTGCTCGACAGTGGCACAGGAAAGTAAATTACTTGGGTGGCAAAAGCCAGGGTACCTTTTTGGCTGGGATTATATAGGCCCCAGGGCCAATAGCCTATTACCTACCTATGAACCTATAAACCTTTGAGCCTTGCCTAAAAAAGGAAATATGGGGACAGCAAGAGCCTTGGCCAGTATTCAGAAGCATAGGGGTGACAGGTGCAAACCATCTGTAGTGAAGCAACGAGGCTTGTCTATCATGTCATCACAAGCAGACAGAGACTGGATCCCCTTTGAATGACACCAGAAGCTCAGCCAATTGTTGAAGTTTGTTGTCTTTCTGTTATATTGCAATATCATGTAGGTGATGGTAAGATGCTACTCAAGGTCAGGGTCATACCAGCCTGGGCTACATGATCATAGAGCTACTATATATATATCTCTTGTCATGTTGTCCTGGGAGGTATGTCTCAGATCATTCACACTGACATGTACAAAGAACACGTCATATATGTACCTGTTCTGGAGTGTTGTAAGTGCTTGTGTTATGTGGCAGATCATAGCACCTGACAGACAACTGACAGTAACCTTCCCCTTGTCCAGTCGAATGAGTGGAACATCTGTATGCCTGACTTTGGAGTCACCTATTACTAGTGTGCTAGGTATGTTGTTTTTCCTTAGGGCCTGTTGTGAGGCACACTGCTTTGGTGTGTTATGCGTTTTCTGACATGTGCTTAGAGGTGCATGCTGCTTGCTTGTCTGCTTAGGAGGACACTCTCTCTTTTTCAGATTAATATTTGTATTCTCCGAGTATGGTAATGTGTATTTATGTGTGTGTTTTGCTGGTGCTTATATTGTAGGTCTATATGAGACTGTTGGTGTTGTGGTTGTATGACCCTACCCCTCTTGACTGTATTGTCCAGTATTGAGTTGACAGAGTTTCGCCACCAGTTTGACCCTGTGTGTGTCAGCATGTGGTGCATCAACCCATATATGATTTGGTCAATGCTTATACATACAATACACTAACAATACACCTAGTATGATAAGCCTGCTGAGGTTAGCAAATGTGAAAAAAATCTTTGGGCAAACTGTCAGCAAGTAATGTCTGTATTGCACCCTGTAACTCCATATTGCTTGCTGAAGTGTAAAGACATACTTAGTTTGGATTAAGAACCCCGCACTTGCCAACTGTTTGTGTGTGTGTCTGTCTCTCCCTGGGGAGAGAGCTACCTTTTTGGAGAATCCTCACACCCCTTAAAAGTGGTATACTCATCTTTGTCATAATGTAATTAGGTAGGGGTTTGAATCCTTCACTTGCCAACTGTGTGTGTCTCCCTCTGGAGGAGAAAACTTACACTCCTTAAAAGTGGTATGCTCATCTTTGACAAGTCTGATGATGGCACCATCCTACAAATATACCTGTGGAAAGGTGAAACCCACTAATGTGTATAGCATGTCGTGTAAATGCATACTGCTGTAGTATCATAATGTACTTAGGAAAGTGTTTGAATCGTGCACTTGCTGACTGTGTGTGAGAGTGTGTGACAGTATTGGTCAATGTGGAGTGGGTGTTGATTTTTCTAGTGTATGACATATCACAATGACAACTGTATGTGCATTACACATATAATGTAGCTGTGGGGCAAAGCCATATATATACATACATGTGACCTCGATTATTTCATAGGTGGGTACTCTGCTTTCTCCATGAACGCATCTGCTATCTTTGCCAAAGTGTGCTGGCACTTTCCAGACCTTAGGTCACTTCTGTATGCTTGTGACAAGCTTAGCCACTGCAGTGATCCCTGGGCTACGTCTTCTGTTTCACATCCACTCATCACGGTTTTTATTGAAGAGTGTGAGTGAGGGTTTATGCTTGAGGTATATTTGAATCCTGTTCCAAAGCAAGCAAAGTCTGGCAAAGATGACTAATCATTATAGGTGTGCAACAACCTCTGTGGATCTGCATGCAAACCATTTATTGCTTATGTGTTCCACAGAGGGATTTCCAAAACCCTTTAGTAATGTGATTATCAAAGGAGAGATGACTAAACACATGGCTCTGTGTATACATTAGTACCTGTTCCACATTTTGGGGGCTACTGCCTATGTGGTACTCTGGGGATACTTTGTTTTCTAAAAGTGGATAACTATGCTTTCTTTGGCTTATAGCTTTACAGCATGAGTTTGACACCAGGTATCTGTCTCTATGATACCCTTTTGGAGGATGTGTGTGTCATCTGGAGAATAAAGTATAGCCCAAAGTATGCATTTTCATCAGACGTGGACAGACATATCCCTACTGTGTTTGCTTGTACCTTAGAAAGATATATGCCAAACAGGAGTGGTCTCAGGACTGAGTGCAGGTGAATACCACTTGTTACTGGCATAGAATTGTACATGGAGGCTGCAAATATTACTGTGTGTCCTACATGTGTGTGTCAGTTGTCAATCCATCATCTAACAATCGTTTATGGTCAGTCTGTTGAGGTTATGTGTAATATCAGAATGTGGGATGGCTATGAATTGCTGGTGAGCTATAGAATGGCTGTGTAGACCTCCCCTCCCTCACCTATAGCCTTGTTAACTGGCTTGAAGTCTACTAGGTGTACGAGCAATGATCTGGCCTTTAGAGAACCTAAGTGGGTATGGTGCAGTGTTCTCAGGTTCATAATGTCTCTGTTAATGAGTTCCATAATGCTGTGCTCCATAGCCTTCCAGATAACATTTGTCTGGCTTATAGGGTGAGAGTTTCCAGGATCTGTTGTAGTTCTACCCTTAATCAATTTATGTTAACATCTGTACTGGGTGTGATGAGGGTGGACAGGTTTAGGAATAAGTATATTAGAGGATCAGCCCAGGTTTGAAGGTTAGTAGACCAAGCCAGATAGACAGGATTAAGTTGGTTTGTACATGTGCTGAGGAGAGATGCAGAGTATATTGTGAAATAGATGCCAAGGATGAAGCCGCTAGGTAACAGGAAAAAAGGAATGCCTAAGATGAGGTTTATGGCTGTGGTGAGAGAGGACATGCAGGTGGATGGTGTGACAGTGCAAGATGCAAAGGGCAGGAAGAAATGGAAACAGATGATCTACTGTGGCGACCCCTAATGGGAGCATCCCAAAGGAGAAGAAGAAGTAGACATTGTAGCTCAGCCCTTGTGGACTGTGAACACCATTACCGTGCATCATTCCACAAGTATGTAACCTGTATAGAGGCTGCATCTGGACAGAGTGTTTAGGTGAGTGGTGACTTCATATGTCAGCTTGTGTATGACACAGCCAAGGACACTGTCCAGTACCATTGCCACTGTGGTTTGGACTTTAGTAAAGAGATGTTTTAACTAGAGTGTCTGTGAATCATTCGGTTTTACATTCTTCAGGTCTGGAAATGTGGCCCTTGTGTAATGACAGGGTGGTGAAATCTGCATTCAAACTGTCTGGCAAGAAATTGGTAATGTCAGTCAGATAAGTGTACTTTGTGACCATTTACTTTAACTGTGAGCCAATCTGAGATTTATCCTGTAGATTATAAACAACACTAAAGAAAGCTTTAGTGTTGTCTTTGGAATCCTTGCCATTTTGTATTTTGAAGCATGCCTTGTATGTTTATTGAGGGATTGTATTTTCCCAATGATACTGACCAGAGAGGTTATCCCTTCTTGGTATGTAACTCTTTTTTGGTACAACTTCACACCTTCTATTATATATTTAGGTTATGGCAGGGGTCCATGAGACTAATGCACTATTACTGTATAAGTGAGAATTTCTTGTGTTTGTGATAGCACAGTCCATGCAACCCTGTAGGTGAACAGTGTGCATTACTAAAGGATTATGCAGCTGGGACAGTATTAACCTTAGTAATGCAAACCAATGACAGATAGCAACAACAGCATCACCCACAGCACAGTGTCAACCTATGTCATACACACACACACGTACTCAAGTTCCAAAGTGTGTGTAGTACAATGCATACTGGCCACCAACAGAAACTATGGAGTTTTAACACTGGCCAATACAGGGCATGTCACCCTGCCCATGTGTCCAATATGCATGTACATGCAGGCAGTGCACTTCCACCATTTTAACAAATGGACACCTGCAAACATGTGTTGCACACACCCCACACTTACTGTCCACTGTATAATGCATGCTGACACAACTACACGTATCAGCCAAGTGGCACATGGGCAAATAAAACACAATTGGAATAAACACTTCTGAAAACAATACAACACTGCTAACTGCAGCTTTAATGTATCATGCCTGCTCAGCTACACCTTCAAGGATATCATTACATGTTACTGCTGACAACATGCTACACATCTAGCCATTGCTATACTTTATTAAAGTCACCCTGTGCATCAGCACCATGTTAGCCTGTTCCTGCATCAATGTTACAGATGACAGGAGGTGGCACAGGTTTCATTATATGTACAGGGTGTGTTGTTGGTTTGCCAGAGGCCTACACTGAGCCATACAATCGACATGTGTGTGTGTGAGTGTGTGAGGGCCATGAGTACTGTTATGGGCCAATGTTAATGTCATGTGTGCGGGTATGTGTTTGCCCTAGGTTTCTGGTTTATGTGTGTGTGTCTGCATGCACACAGTTCCACCATGTGGGTGCCATATATGGGGATTTGTGAGACAACTACACACTGTACCTGGCAGGCATTACAGATCACCATCTCTGGCCATGGATATGGTACCTGTGCCTGGCAGGGGTGCTACAGACAGTATCAGGTACTAATCCACATTGGGTACTATCCAAAGAGGTTGACACATGTCCACTGGATCCAGGTCCCTGCTAGGACTGGCCAGAACCACATGCATGTGATCTGCTAGGATGGTCTATGGACAGCCCTCCTCCAACTTTGCTGGGGCTGGTACTGACACTACGGGAGTTGCTCTGACTTGCTGGATGTCCACGGCAACCTCCAGCTGGTGATGTTGCTGGCATACATCCACGTTGACATTTTAACCATCTCACGCTGTCTTGACACATGGACATGACATTGTAGAGGACATCCAATGTCTCACCCCAACGTCTATCAATGACCTCAGTGTAGTTACGTATGGCACCTGCTAGGTCACAGATACTGTCATTTATAGAGGTCTAATGCACCCTCTGTGCCCTTAGCCCCTGTTTGGTGTACCGCTCTATTCATGTCTGTGCCTCCATGACAGCCTGGAACATGCGTGTGGCAGAAAGAGGTGTGGCATGTCTGCCAGTGGCATGATGACCAGCAGTGCTCTGACGAGAACCCCTGGGCATCTGCCTATGTGGTACTGTTCCAGACATCTGGCTATGGCTGCTGTGTCCTGATACATGTGCCATAGATACCACACTGTCCTGGCCAGTGCCAACCATACACTGTCCCTCAGCTAAGGGAAATAGTGGTGATGGATATAAAGGCAGTACGACTATGTGCATGGATGGGGTGGAGACTTGTGTACTGTCAGTTGGTGGCCCAACAACAGACCCTGATAAACCTGCATGTGCCTCAACACACCTATCCTCATCATCACTGTCTGTCTCAGTGACATCAGGTTCCCTGCTGTACTGAACCAGCCCCACCTCACCACCTGTGAGAGGAAAACAGAAAACACACTTTAAGACCTGAACATGACTTCAGACCACATGCACACATGCACACATGCACACATGCTGACTTGCGCACATGCGCACATGCTGACTTGCGCACATGCGCACATGTGCACATGCACACATGCACACATTTACAGATGCGCACATGCACACATGTACACATGCACACATACAAACACACAAAACTACAGTCCTCCCTAAAGCTGACACACACAACACCAGCAATCACAGAACATATACAATAGCAGGTGATGGTGGGGTACAGTATCACAAGCAAAACAGTAATATGACATATGTCAGCATGCAGGACATGTGTTGCTCAACAGCATGCAGTGCAAGTGTAGTCAGTCCTTGTTACTAACAGTATACGTGGCTTTGATGCATGTGTTTTGTTATTAGGTGATGGCCCTCCCCCTGGAACACAATGCATACATGGACACAACATTGATGTGCAGGTATTCATAACCCTATAATGTACAGTGCACCATAACTCACAGGTGTACATACCATTGCTGGATGTGTATCTGTGTGTCAGATAGGTATCCGATGCTGATTACAGCCTCTGTATCTTTAGCAAATAATTGTGGACACATTTTTAGCACATGTATGATGAGTATTCACACATCATCATTGGTGCATGTATAATTGATGAAATACCATTTGACCACATACCCAATGTAAGGTACTTATGGTGAGTGTAGATCATATTGTGGACATGCCAGTCTCATCCATGACATGGCATGCTAAAACACAACTGCATATTTAAACACTACACATACCCAGTATGTGTCATATGACCTAGCCACTCAATAGCACCACAAGACATATATGTGTCAGTTGTGCAAATGGAGATTGGTATGCATACTGTTTACAGGTGCATATGTGTGCACACACACATCATTATGGTGTGTAGCAATGACAGCTACGTGTAGTACTGCAGTTACAATAACTGGATGGGGTATAGTACCATAGGCCATCATCATGAATCATCAGGTGGTCACTCAAGGCTACAAATGTTTCACAAACCAGCACTAATCATGCTGTGCTGGAACTGTACTACCTTGGCGAAATTCACCATTTCACAACCAGTTGTTACGTGAGTTTGTAAGGAGGCCAATAAGGAGCATTCCCTGACATGAATGTGTAGTGGGTTGCAGAGTGTATAAATGCCCCAGGATAGGCCTCTACCCCTCAGATATATTATGTGTAATATGTGGATGAGATTTTAGATACTGGAGTGTGTCTTTACAGAGGGTTTGGGAATCCTTTATGTGTAGCATGTTAAAATGCTCTGTGTATGACATAGATGTGTATGTTATGTGCATGTTGAGTATCAGCTGTGCCTATCCAATGGTCACTACAGTCTAGCCACATTTGTTTGAGATGTGCGTGCTCTTATACCAAACATGCACAGCATGCATTATGGGTAGGTGTGTTACATGTGTACATTGCCTGCACCTTAACTATGACATGCATCTTTTATTTACAATAATAAATGTAGAACACACTCACCAGCATCTGTCCGCTGCCTTGATGTCACCCCAGAGGGACCTACATAGAGATGAGACAGTTTGTCAGTGGCCACAACTGTGGCATTGCTACTGTGTGTTTGCAATCTTACAGTACAACAGTTTACATTCACAAGGCTACAGATTATGTACCAAATGATCAGTATTGCACCACAACAAGCTCCACATCTTTGAACGACACACTCCACATCTCACATATGCATGATCTACCAATACAGATAGCAGTAGTCTACATATATGCCATGTTACCTGCATGCTCCATGTGTGCTTGCTGGGTGGCTCCAACCTCCATCATGGTGTATGGCTGTGCTGTTGTTGTTGAGCAGGTGCCACCAGGCTCATGAGCAGCTCCTCCACTCTGGTGGGGGGGTGGATATTAACACCACTTCCTGTTGTAAGCTGTTGTCTATGCACATCAGTGGCACGCTGACGTACATGTCTGAGAAGATCACTGCAGTGGTGACGTACCTGCTCATATGTCCAGTTATGCAGGCCTACCTCATTGACCCTGCAGACAACATCTTGCCACATTGCAGTACACTCCTGCTGGTCCTGGCTGGTTCATGAAAACATGAGACAGTAGTGCTGAATCATACTGCTAGTATTGATATCATCTTCAGCACTACTGTAACTCGGGTTCTTCTGGTGGGTCATGATCCCTGGAAGACATAAATGCAAAAATATGTCTGAGCAAGTCATATGGCACATTTAACATTATACAGTACAGATATCACTGAACTGCCATATATAGCAACCTATAAGCTAACCGAGAGTGAAACACTGTAACTGCCACTTATCACTGTTCACCCCACAACTGCTTAAAAGTGCTTTGCTCACTCTCTATCTAATGAACCATGTTCTGCACAGCAACAAAATAAAATAACTATATAAGACTATAAAAGAGTACGTGGCACACTGTATGCAACACGATGTACCGCCTAGCCACAGCAGATATACATCAAGCTGATGTGTAAAGAAATATATCATCCATCACAATCAGTGTAAGCTCCAGTAAATGTATTACTATTATACCACACAACTTGTTAATGCCAAACCCGTGGTCAAAATATGTGCACAGCTGGGAATATAGATCACATACTGCTGTAGTACACTATGAATGTTGCTAGATACGCAGTTATATGTTTTACCACACATATGTCAAAGGACATGTTACAGACATACCCACACACACATCAGACATAATTACAGGACACAAAGTTATGACAACCCAGATAAGCTTTCAGTGTGTACTATACAGTACTGTGTGTCAGTACTTACACAACCTTAATCTTGAGAAATGTAATCTGTGATGAATACAGGGACCACACAAAACAGTGGATTCAAGCAATGTGTACATACACCATACTTTGCTGTACAGGCCCAGAGTATCAAGTAGTACTACAGTACACACAGGATTTGCATTCAACATCAGTACCAATCAATAATCATAGATGTAGTGCTTTAGCCTCCAATGACACACCCTAGTTAAAACCAAGGGACTTAATCACACTGTTTGCAATAACACTTGCTGTGCCTAGCAGCAGAATACACAGCTTTTGCTAGCATCAAAGCAAGGACCCATAATACCATAACATAAACAGTTTCCCACTGAGCTATCCCACAGATACAGATCTTTGACATATTCCCAAACATATTGACCATCACAGTTCATAGGTTCATAGGTTCATAGGTTCATACTAGGCTATCTGCCCAAGGGCATTTATAAGCCTAGCCCAGAGTTTTGTGGCTTTCACCACCCCTTTAGTTTGGAGGATACTATGCCCATTATTTTGCTGTGCCTCTGTCAAGCAGTGACACTGAGATAATCCCTGGGGTATATCTGCGATCTCCCATCCATTGGTCAAGATTTCTCTTGAACAAGGCCAGCGAGGTGCTCTGCTCACACATGTGGGGATTTTTGTTCCACAGCATAGGGAATCTGGGAAATAAATCTGTCCCTCCAGCACGTCCTATTAATAACCGTGTCAAGGTTTAAGTCTCCGTCAACAGTACAGAGAATCTATTGCAACAAGTAGATGTAGGTGTGTATCAGTATATATATATATATATATATATATATATATATATATATATATATATATATATATATATATACATATACACATCCATTTGTCTACATATACATATATATGTAGGCACATATACATTCACCTTTCATAGAGAGAATATCAATTATACAAAGGATGTAAGGTGTACAGTAATGTAATAAAATCGCACAGTCTTGGGATAAATGCATTGAAGGTGTTCAACAGCCCAGCTAGCTTTAGCAGGCCTTACTGGCTTCAACATTGTGAACTGAACAAACCACCCACAGTGTTTAACCACCACATGTCATATACCAGCGCTGTATGCTGTCTTGCTTGTCACACACTAAAACCTGCATGCAAATATGTGCATACTAACCTTCATTAACATATATATCTCCCCCCTTCACAAGCAGTTGCAATATGTCCCCTGCTTTATGCACACATACAGATGTGAATATATATGACACATATATATTTCTCCATATGTGTGTAGCATACACACACAAGGTCCACCCTGTTGTAAGTCCCTGGACCTCACAGCTGAACTGTTAGGCCTTGCTGCAACACAAACAGGTGTCACATATGAACACACACTAGCATTAGGGGGGGTATATATGGCAACAGATGCTAGATAAGAATAATAGACTGCTACAGCAGTTGCCAGTGCTAAGCTACACTTTAATATGACTATCATGCATGTGTTGTTCTGTCACACGCATGTTTATATAATGGCGGCGCTAATCCCCCCAACAGCCATTGGCCACACTATTGTACAGAACACAGATAACATGGATCAGATCTTTGACATTTAATGCTGAGCTACACATTTCACAGGTATGTACCACTTCCCACAGGTACACATAGTATTGTCCATAGCATTAGTTAAGCAGAACATCTGTGCATAAAGAAGTACTGCTGCCACATATGAATGTTTCACATTATGTAGACTATTCTTCAATAACATCTACTACATGCCAGTAAATACATATGTGTCACATACCTTTCCTTTGTATGATTTGGTAATATTTATTTTTCCTTTTCTCTGTCTGTCTCTCTCTCTCTATCTCTCTCTCTGTCTCTCTCTGTCAGTCTCTGCAGTAGAGTGATTTAGTTTGTTGGCAGAGATTGCAGCCTGCTTTTGTAGGGATTTGCACATGAGCATGTGATCGCCTCTGCACCAATTAGTGGCCACCATTTGCTAACTGTATGCAGTCTGCTGTGTAGTAATTGCAGTAATCTCTCTCATAGCAACCCAGTACTATAAATTGCTGACTCATGTAGGCGTGGCCCTTTCAGCTTTCTAAGATGGAGATCATCCCTGTTTGGTGTGGACATCATTGTTTAAGACAGAAGGTTATTATAGTTCTTATATCACAAGCCAGGGGTGTAGCCAGAGATTTACATTTTGTACTCAGACCTAATGTTGCTGCTTCCAGTACCCACGTGTCAGTGTAGAAATGTACTCACCCCTCAAAATGCTACCCCAAGATACATGGAAATATGTACTTTCTTTTCAACTGTTACAATTAACTGCCATACAAAGCTAGTTATAGAGATGTATTCCTTTGTCACAAGAATTGTTTGTGAACTGCTATACTGTGAATATTCATTTACTCAGTTCTAAACAGTTTGTGCTTTTTTAGTGTTGACATTAGCACAAGCTGCTCAGAAAAACTGGGCACATGTCAGTACTGTGAGTATGCTTACCTACATCCTTGGTAGACCCTGCACACACAGGTATATTCTACATTTGTGTAGGGTTGCAGAAGTACAGAGAGCGTAAGTAGTATTGTGTGGATTTTATCTTGCTGGACTTACAGGGTTGCTGTGTACATGTTAGTTTATCAAGGCAAGTAGTCTGTCTGCGTAACTCCCAACTGTGGACCTATCCACATGATAGCCAGAGAATAGCCTGTTATTTTTTGTCTGTGCACCACACAGGTCTTTCCAGCAATAGAGCAATGGCATTCTTACAGTTGGTTGCTACCAGTACATGGCTACATCTATTTGTATTTCAGTGTTGTATTTCTACATAAGGGTATGCTTCTGAAACTCCTTCCAAAGCTATTTGCACAGTGTGTAACAGCAGAAAGGCTGATATGCCTCTGTGTTTCTGCCTCTGCCAGACCTCTCAACCAATCAGGTAGATATTTGAACAGACTCAGGCAAAAGTCAAGAAAAGGTCAGGAACAGTCATTGACACCTTTAAAATATTAGTGCCATTAAGTTCAGACATTGAGAGAATCAGAGCATATGAATCATGCACCTTTTCTGAAGTAAAATAAGTGTCCCACAACAACTGTTGGTCAACATCCACAGAACAAGTTGTGTGGTATGGTATTCCTACTTTTCCTTTACATTCACTCATTCTGATGCATGATATAATTATTTAAGCACCAACTTGATGTATAGCTACCATGGCTTAGTGGTACTTCATGTTGTGTAGTGTGTGCAAGGTCTGGGGCTCGAGACATACAGAGGTGTTTTATTTAGTCCTGAGCAGAACAAGGCCCCTCACATACAGAGCGACTAGGCACTTTTAAGCAGTTGTAAGCGGGTTTGCATGGGTTTCCGCATTGCTTAACCAAGCACAAACAAGCGCAAACCCACACAAACCCGCTCACTACTGATTAATAGTGCTTAATCCCGCTCACCCCCTCGCTAATTTCTTTGAAAGAAAAGAAAAATGAGGACGATAGGAAAGTGGTAAAAAGGAGCACAAAGAGAAAAAGACGATATGGAAAATTGCTCAGGATCTGCAGGATGGGTGTAGGAAAGGTCCATAGCTACCCATTTCATCAACAGCAACAGCTGTGCATATGCAATAAATTTGGATGTAGATATGAACCCTTCAACCCCTGAGAGAGGGGTGAGGAAAACAAAGTATGTTGTAATGCCAATTAAATAACATTTCATGTGTCCAGTGGACATGTGTGCAAAATGGGCAGCTATGTATGGGGCGTAATTTTTTTTTGGGAGCAGATTGCCCTTTTTTTCAGGTGCGAGTGGAATGTGGGGTAGGGGAAGTAGGTATATTTGGGGAGGTAGGTTGGGGAGGTAAACAGACAAGACAAACACGACACATACAGAGGCAGTATATGACACATGTGGTGGGTGAACACCTTTGATGGGGAGGGATGTTTGGAAATCACAAGCCCATGAGCCCCCAGATGGAAACAGTGGGACTGAAATCCCCACCCATGGGCACTCACCACTGCACCTTCACGGCCCAGAGTGTGGCTGTGCTGGGGGCTGTGTAGGAGGGGCAGGCTGACCCGGGAGTTGTACCACTGGGGCCTCAAGCTGGTGCAGAGGTTCTGCAACAGAATGTTCAATTTCTCTACACACCACAGCCCGGACCGTTCGAAGGGTGATAGGTGCCCCTCCACCCATGCTTGCACGGGGGGGCAAGCCTCATCCCTTGCAGTGCTTCCATCTGAATGGGCCAATGGAGGAGGAGGTCCCAGGCTGGGCACCAGATCTGTTGGTGCCAGGTGCCATGGCCAGCTGAGGTGGGACAGGTGGGTCAGCTGGGACCGGCCTTCCCATACAAACTATGTTTTGGAGAGTTTAATAAAGATATGGGTTATTAACAGTCAACAGCATTCCCAATTAGTTATTATAACAGCATGCAGAAGTATTCCCATTAACCCAGCACACCAGATTTTCAACAGTTGAAAAGCAAGCATAACACATGCATATTTAAAGCAATAGTGGACATTACAACAGCATGCAGGTTGAATTGATGGCAACAGGCCACCAATATTGTGACATGCATAGAAATGAATGCAAATATTTATAAACCAATAGGTCATATGTCCCAACAAATGTTTTGAGATTAGACAAACCGATTGAGGTGTGGAATTGCATTTTTTATGCACATACAGTAGGGTGGGAAAGGATAGCTCAATTAACAACTTATATATCTGTCTAGTTTTCACTACATTCCTATTAACTGCAGTTATATGTCCCTTACATGTATTATTACACCACCCAATGTCCTTATATTGTGCAATTGGATTTTGCTAGATCATTATATACATGAGCTGTATCTTGCATACAAACTGTCCAAGCTGCAGATGTTACTGCAACATATTTTGAGAGTTGCTCACACACACTACTGCTAAGATGGTGCACTGACAGATCTACTTTCATATAATTATCTAGATATGTTCAGGTGAAAGTATCAGTTATATGTTAATAGCTCCCTACATTTCTGGCAGCACAGTGACATTTCTGGGGAACACAATACCAAGCTACTCATTTGCCAGATTAACCTGTACATGCTGGCCATGAACCAACAGTTGAGAGCTGTACATATGCATACAAGTTACTGGCGCTCCCTTCATCCACATTATATGGGCCTACCCAAGTGTGGGTTGACACTGCTTAATACAATACTACTATTCATAGAATGCAACAGTACAACAACATATCAACGAAATGACACAGATGCACTCCATGAATCATACATTTATTAAAGGATTATTACACCTTTATTTATTGGGTTAAAAGACTTTTTGAAGGCTCTCTCATTTAATTTATATAACAGTACATGCAGAATAATTACTAACCTGCCTGATGATGCAGCCTTTGCAGCCTATCTTCATGGGCTTGCTGGTTCATAGCCCGGACACCTGCAGCTGTGAAGTAAATGCAGTGATATTGAGACATACCTATCCATAGTATAGACAAGCATAGCAATTCTTAACTACTTAATACAATGGCTACTTACTTAGTAATGGGGCATTAGGCATTGTACGAGATTCCTGGATCCACTGGTTCAGTTGATCCTCCCTACGTCGCTTCAGGTCAGAATAATGGTGCCTGACTTGCTCACCAGTCTGAGGAACACCAGTGGCACTGGTGAGATCATAGGCAAGACTGTTCCAGGCCTCTGTTTTATATTGGGTACCCTGGTACTGGCCTCGCAGGAGTCTTTCCTCATGATTGTGGACAAGGAGCCAAACCATTACTTTGGACTCCTGGATGCCCCAGTGTTGTGCTCTAAATCAAGTGCCTTCTCCAACACCGGCCATGCTGACTGCAGAAGGAAGCTACAACCAGTTATAGCAAGTATTCCTGCCTGTGGAGCTTAAATATGCCTCATTTCCCACACTTATTTGTGATTGGCCAGTTTTGGAAAAACTCAGCTGTAGGCACGCCTGCTTAGGTAATGTCAGAAATGTTTAAAATTCCTTTGATAGATATGTGTCTGTTGAAAGTGCATGTTTATGAAATGCTGTCATGACTTAGTGGTTAAGTACTGTGATTATAGTGCACAGTATCCTGAGTTCGACCCCTGTCACTACTTTTAATTTTCCTACTGGGCAGACCTGACTGGTTAAGGTACAATAAAGGAGGTGTGAGAGTGTTTAACCAACTTTGCTCAACTTTGCCCGACTTTGCCCAACATTGCTCTACGTTGCTCGACGTTGCCGGTGTGCAACTACACGCAAATATGTTGCATTTGCACTGGTTAGCGCAGTGCGCAGCTACGCGCAATTGTATTTAAATATGCTCAATAATGGTAAAATTTGCTTAGCAGTGCTTTATATTGCTTAAAATAGGATACTCATGCCTTCGAATGCATAACCATTTCACACACACACATATATATATATATATATATATATATATATATATATATATATATATATATATATATATAAAATTTGTTCACTACTACATTTAATGTTTCAATGCTTTTTACAAAACTTATACATAAAAAATGTCAGGAAATATTTTTGTATACAGATTTCCAACAGAAAATGGAATGTGCAGTATTGGGACTTGAACTGGGAATGCCTTCTCTTTGTGCGAAGGCTCTAACCACTACGCTATAACTATCGTGCTTAATTTGAATATATTTTTCTTATTATCCTCTTCTGGTGTCTAAGCTGCTAACTGTAGCTAAGCAATGGGCATACCCATGCAAATACGAGCAGCTATATCGGATGAAAAAAACAATAAATAAAAACTCTTTTTATTTTTAATTTTGTCAGTTGTTTAACATATGGGGGAGTGTAGTGTTACATTGTACACATGTGAGCAGACTCGCTCATATTTCTCGAAATTGCGGCGTTTCTTCATTGCAGGGGCATGGATTTTTGGACTGCTTGGCAGTCTGTCATGCCCCCTACACTCATCCATGCTCCGTGTAAGTTTTAGAGTTGAGGCAGCGCACCCTCATTAATATGCATGGCGCACTGCCATCATACTCTTACACTGGCGCTTCCGTGTGAGACTAATCTAGTCTTACACAGAAGATTAATGATTAATAAATCCTGGGGATTATTTTATCCTGGACAAACAGTTGCATTCATTCTAATCTGCCAGTATGCTTTCAAGCTTTCTTACTGCAAAGGCCATGGACACCTCCTCAGATCCTTTTTCACCACATCAATAACAACAAACTTAAAAGAATGTCCCTCATATTCCATACAATACCTAGCTAAGGCATTCACTTTATTCTTCAGTCTTATGTCCCTGACATGCTCATAGATTTGATTCCTAAGTTTCCTCTCAGTTTTGCCTACATAGAAGCAGGGGCATTGCACACATAAAGCACTATAAACAACCCTCTCTGATTGGCAAGTGCTCTTGTCCCCGAAACTGAAGGTCTGCCCATTGATGGTTGCTGATGAACCCTCCATAATAAAACCACATTGGTTACATATCCCACATTTTTTCATGAGACCTTCACTAGGGTCACTTCTAGGGTTCTTGAGTAGGCTTTTCAAACATCCAACCTTCCTATAGCCCACCACTGGGGCATTACTAATACATTTCCTGACTTTGTCGTAAGAGGACAAAACCACCCAATTCTTGTGCAAAATATCAGAAATTAATCTACTATCTGCACTAAATGTTGTAATAAACAAGGACTTAAAGTTGCTGTCAGCCCTAAATTCAAACTTTTCCTCGGTGTTAGCACACAATGCCATAACAGGGTCCCCTATATTTTCAATATCCATTTCCGATGCATCATTAATTGCCCCATTCCCTACTTGGGATAAGATAGCCTTGAAATGACCTCTTTCCCTTTTGTTAATAACCTCAATCATTAACTAATGTACCAGAAAGGGGGGATAACCTCTCCTCAAAAAACATGTCCCTCCAAACATCACATTCATTCAAGAATGATTCAAAAAGGGACACTATACAGGCTGCCCTCACAAACTGTCCCTTAATGACAGCTTTTTTCTGCTTGAAAGGATGTGCACTGCTGAAGTGTAGCAAACTATTTGAATAGGTCTCTTTTCTAAATATTTCAGCAGTAAAGGACCGTGAATCCATGTCTTTGAATAATTTCACATCCAGGTATGAAATTTCATTCCTTTCAACAGTATGTGTGAACTTCAAAAAGGGGGTAGAACTATTAATGTAAGATAAAAAATCAGATATTAGCTCAAAGTGGCCATCACAGAAGATAAAAATATCATACAGGTATCGGATATACAGCTTACAATAAGAAAAAAATGGGGACTTGTATAGCAATTTCTTCTCCCATTCATTCATGCCAATGTTAGCAAATAAGCCTCCACACAGTGAACCCATGGCCACACTATCAGTTTGAAGGTAAAATTTGTTCTCAAATAAAATACAATTGTTCTTCAATACAAGCTCAAAAAGTTGTTGACACACATTAATCCTGTACTGAAGCACCCCTTTAGAAAGCATAAACTCACAGGCCCACTCTAAACCAATGTCTCGAGGTATCACCGTGTAGAGGTCTTTCATATCCACAGTGATAAGCAAACTTGATTCACAAAAATCAAGATTGTTAATTCTATCAAAAAAATCTCAAGAGTCCCTACACATGTAATTCTCATCTGTTAACAAAGATTTCAACTTAATATAAAAAAATGTGGCTATCAGGTATGTAATAGACCCCCGCCCTTTCACATTAGGCTGCATAGGGGGGATCACTCAAACTCTATTGGATTTTAGGCAAGCCAAAAATGGTAGGGATTCTTGGGTGCACCACTACCATATAATTTAGTTCTTCTATAGTCAGTGACCATTCAATAAACAAGTCATTCAACTGCTCCCTTACATTACGATATGAGCCATTCAACTCATTTAGTGAGATTTTCTTATAATTAACACTCTCTAACATTCCCCTCATTCTTGTATTATAATCATCCAGATCCATGACAACCATGCCTCCATCTTTATCAGGCTTAATAAACCTCACATTTGCATTGCTTCTAATTTTTCCAAGGCTTCTCTCCTCAGCAACACTTAAGTTCAAAGGGGGGTTTGCCTAGGAATACTCCTCATATCTAACTCACACACCCTTTCAAAAAGATGTAAAGAGGGGTGCAAAGTTGGATTAAATGTGCTTGATAAGGGGTCACCAACATATTCAACTGAATTAAAATATAGGTTTAAATTCAATGTCCTAACATATTTCTTCAGATCTACCAAAGTTCTGACCATTTCATGATTATTGACTGGTACAAAAGTCGTACCCCTAGCCAATAAGTTGCAATCTGCTACCTCAATCCTCAGTGATGAATAATTGAACACCTTAAAATCACCAGTGGTGTTTTGAAGAATTCTACAATTAATCTCTCCAACATCGTCTTATTTATCTTGAACTTGCATGGAGACTTGGTTTTATTGTTTATAATATATTTTTGTTTTAGGGAAGGTTTAAAAAACGTCTTGTAGGTTGAAGGTGAAGGAAATTAATTGTGTGATGATTTGTTAAGGTGTTAATTGGGTCAGGATTATATATGGGGTGTTTCCTGTTTCTTTCTGTATCTTGATAAAGTCTCTGAACTGACAGAGACGAAAGCACTTGCATTTACTGTGTTGCAATAAAGAAGTGTGGACTCTGACATCAAGGATTCTCTTTGTTTTAGAGTAACTGTATAACTATTCATCTATTTATTCCTGCTGGCTCCTGGTTCCAAGTCCTTGTTGCATGATTTTAGTTTATTTAATTTGTGTTGCGGTTTTTGGTCTGTTTCTATGGCCACTGAAGCCCAGGATATTGCCTCGCAGGGTTTGTTTTTCTCGCAGTAAGCGAGTGTTTCTCAGCTGGGCTTAGTTCAGTCAACCCAGAGTGAAATGAGGGCATATTGGCTTTACTGACTTGCCTATCTGAAAGACTTGATCGGATTGGGCAGCAGTCAATCATTTCAGCAAGCAATCAGCTTGCGTCTCAGGAGTGATGTAGCACATAGGATTCACCTCATAACCAGGAAACTGAATGAGACTGGAAACTGCGCCATTCAACACCTTTTGAACAATGAAACACTTAATTCTCCTGAAAGGTCTGTTATTTGTAATAATTTTGGACTTAATATGAGGGAGAGGGAATGATCTGTTTGCATGCCTCGGACTAATTGTATAGGCACTGGGGCTAATAGAACTGCTTGTATGCCTCAGATTAACAGTACTGTCACTGGGGCTAATGGGGCTAGACCTGTGCAATCTAATGGCCCGAGTATTTCTCTTTTTTTACATGATGAATGGCTTTTCAGTAACCTGAACCCCTCAGGACAATGCGAGGAAGGAGCAGTGAGTCTTTTTGATTACAGCAATAACTTACAAAAGTTTGACTATTTACTGATGAAAATTAAAAGGCTCCAATTAGATAATTGTTACTTTAAAGAATGAAGGGATTGTGCTGAAGGATTTATGAATTTGGCGTTTCCCCGACAGGGCTGGTGGCTAATTCATTACTGCATAAAGACTTATTACAACTGTTTGACAGGCATGGCTTAGAGTATATAAAGCTGGTTATGAAACATAATGATCTGTTACTTGTGGAACTTATGAATGAAGCTACTGTTCTGGACAAACTCATTGTTGATGATGTTATGCATATAAGTAATGTGTTTGATTATAACAGGATTTTTAAAATTATAGAACATCAGGTTATTTCTATAAGGGAAAGGAAGGTAAAGAAAATTGATGGTGATAGACAACAGTATAGGGTTGGTTTGGCCTATCCCAAACCTCCCAAATCCCAGGTTTGGGGCAGAGGTGGGAACAGGAAAATGAAGACATTCCCACACCTTTTTAAGAAGGGGACTTCCCACCTCTGAGGTGGTTGGAGAGGTTAAGGGAACGTTACAACAGGGAAGAACACCCTGAAGCGAACAGGGGCTGGGACAGTTACAGGCCTCAGTTGAGGAGGGGAGTATGGGGGGGGGGGGGATTTCAGTAACTCCATCCGTTAATGACGATGTTGGAGAGATTAATTGTAGAATTCTTCAGAACATCACTGTTGATTTTAAGGTGTTCAATTATTCATCATTGTGGACTGAGGTCACGGATTGTGACTTATTGGTTAGGAGTATGACTTTTGTACCAGTCAATAATCATGACATGCTCAGAACTTTGGTAGATCTGAAGCAATATGTTAGGAAATTGAATTTAATCCTATATTTTCATTCAGTTGAATATGTCGGTGACCCCTTACATATATCAAGCACTTTTAATCCCCTTTGCACCCCTCTTTACATCTTTTTGAAAGGGTGTGTGAGATAGATATGAGGAGTATTCCAAGGCAAAAACCCCTTTTGAACTTGAGTGTAGCTGAGGAGAGAAGTCTTGGAAAACTTAGAAGCAATGCAGATGTGAGGTTTATTAAGCCTGATAAAGGCAGGGGCATGGTGTTCATGGATCTGGATGATTATAATACAAGAATGTGAGGAATGTTAGAGAGTGTTCAATATAAGTAAATCTCACCAAATGAGTTGAATGGCTCATATCATAATGTGAGGGAGCAGTTGGATGACTTTTTATTGAAGGGTCACTGACTAAAGAAGAACTAAATTATATGGTAGTGATGTACCCAAGAATCCCCACCATTTTTGGCTTACATAAAATCCACAAGCAATTGATTAATCCGCCTATGTGGCCTATTGTGGACGGGCAGGGGTCCATTACATACCCAACAGCCAAATGTTTGGATATTAAACTGAAATCTTTGTTAACAGATGAGAATTACATGTGTAGGGACTTTTGGGATTTTTTTGGATAGAATTAACAATCTTAATTTTTGTGAATCAGGTGTGTTTATCACTGTGGATGTGAAAGACCTCTGCGGTGATACCTGATGACATTGGTTTAGAGTGCGCCTGTGATTTCATGCTATCTAAAGGTGTGCTTCAGTACAGGATTAATGTGTATGAAGAGTTTTTTTGAGCTTGTATTGAAGAAAAGTTGTATTTTATTTGAGAACGAATTTTACCTTCAAGCTGATGGTGTGGGCATGAGTTCACAGTGTGGGGGCTTATTTGCTAACATTGTCAGGATTGAATGGGAGAAGGAATTCCTATACAAGTCCCCATTTTTTTTTCTTATTGTAAGCTGTATATCAGATTGCCACTTTGACCTAATATCTGATTTTTTTATCTTACATTAATAGTTCTACTCCCTTTTTGAAGTTTACACATACTGTTGAAAGGAATGACATTTCATACCTGAATGTGAAATTATTCAAAGACAAGGGTTCACGGTCCTTTACTGCTGAAATATTTAGAAAAGAGACCTATTAGAATAGCTTGTTACACTTCAGCAGTGCACATCCTTTCAAGCAGAAAAAGTGGTCATTAAGGGACAGTTTGTGCGGGCAGCCCTTTATGATGTCCCTTTTTGAATCATTCTTGAATGAATGTGATGTTTTGAGGGACATGTTTTTGAGGAGAGGTTATCCCCCCTTATTGGTCCATGAGGTAATGATTGAGGTTATTAACAAAAGGAAAGGGGCCATTTCAAGGCTATTTTATCCCAAGTAGGGAATGGGGCAATTAATGATATTAATAAATGGATATTGGAAATATAGGGGACCCTGTTATGGCATTGTGTGCAAACACTGAGGGGGAGTTCGACTTTAGGACTGACAGAAACTAAGTCCACGTTTTTACAACATTTAGTGCAGATAGTAGATTTTCCCCAGGTTTCTAACATAGCTAAAGAAGGCCTTATGATTGTCTTTGAGTCTTTAGCTATTTTTCTCTCAAAATTTGCTTTGGATGATTTTATGAGAGCTCTTAGTTTTTACTTATAGTGATCAAGGGTGTCTTACCTTTTAAGGATTTTGCTCTATCTTGTAGTAGCTTCCTCCTTTTGTTGTAGAGTTTGTTTATGGCTGGGGTCCACCAGAGTGGGCTTGCCTTTATTTCAAAGAGTCTTTGTTTTGCTTGGGATTGCCTTATCCATGCAGTCCTGCAGGTGCTGGTAGAAGGCATTTGTAAGTGATTCAGCGGCTTGAGTACTGTTTTCCGTCGGCTCGGGGGCCTTAAAGGAGACCACACTAGTCTTTAGAAGTGTGAAGTCGGCTTTCGAGAAGTTCTTTACTGTGGTCTTTTATTTCAGGTGGGGTGGGATGAGGACCTCCAGCAAGATTAGTTTGATCTGATCTCACCAGTGAGGGGTATACTTCCGGTGTTGAACATTGTGCTCCCATGTTCGTGATGATGAGATCAAGTATGTTTTCTCCTCTTGTGGGGATGGTGACTAGTTGTTCCATGGCATTTGAGTTTATGAATTCCAGGAACTTTTGGGCTAGGGTGTTTGGGCTTGAGTAGTGTTCCCAGTCTATATTAGGGTAATTGAAGTCACCTAGTATGATGGTGTTTGGTGATACATTTATCCCCTCTAGTGTTTTCAGGAAGGCCATGTGAGGTTCCTGAGTTTGTGAGGTGGCCTGTAACATGCTACAATTTGCAGAGCAGTCTTGCCTATGGTTAATTGCACCTGGATGGTCTCCGATGCATCGTGCGTTGCCACCAGTCTTGAGGTGTGGGTGTCTTTGATGAATATGGATACCCCCTCCTTTCTTGGTATTGTCCGGATTTTGGGGCGGAGCATGATAAGAGGTAAAACCTGATAGTGCTGGGGTGCTCTCAGGAGCCTTGAACCAGGTTTCTGTCACTGCACAGACATCGATGTTCTCCATACTGAGAAGGGCCTCGAGTGCGTGCATTTTGAGATTTAGACTTCTGGCATTGAGCAGCATTACCCTTAGTTTTTTCCTTTTTGTGTTCTAGGGTGGTAGGTTTAGAATTTGAGCCTTGCCTAAAAAGGCACTATGGGGGTGGCAAGAGCCTTTGCCAATATCCGGAATCCCAGGGTGACAGGTGCAAGCCGTCCCTTGCGAGCTTAGCGTGGCTTGTCAGCATGTCATCCCAGGCAGACAGACATTGGATCCCCTTTGAATGACACCAGAGTTTAAGCCAATTGTTAAAGCTGATCATCTTATCTCTGTATTGTGGCATCATTCTTGGTGAAGGTAGGATACTGCTCAAGGTCAGGGTCATACCTGCCTGGGCTACATAATCAGAGAGCTCCTCAATGTCTCTTTTCATGTAGTCCAAGGAGTGCGTCTCAGGTCGTTTACACCAGCGTGGACAATGACTGAGTCATATTTGTACCTGCTGTTGAGAGACCTGAGTGCTTGCGTTATGTGGCGGATTCTAGCGCCCGACAGGCAGCTTACTGTGACCTTCTCCTTACTCAGTCTGGTGGCGGGGCGTCAGTGTGTCTGACTATGGAGTCACCAATGACTAGTGTGTCTGGCATTGTGTTTGGCCTTAAGGGCTGTGACTGTTTGACACTCTGACTGTGAGGTCTATGTGTTGCAGGTGTTGTGTTCTGAGGTGGTGGTTGTTTGGGTGTCTGCTTTGGTGGCCTCTGCTGTTTTGGTAGATTTTTGATCAGAGCCGCCGAGTATGTCTTTGTGTGTTTATGTGTATGATTTGAGGTTGTGATGGTACTATGTGAGACTGGGTCTATAGTGTGTGTGGTAACCTTCTCCTCCTGACTGGTCTTGCCAGTCCTATGTTGAGAGCTCAGCCTCCAGTTTGGCCGTATAGTTGCATCTCTCGCATGTATTTGTGTTTTGTGGGAGGAGGAGAGGGTTGTCTGTGTACATGAGGCAATTGTAACATTGCCTCAATATTCCCAGGTTCACCAGCTGAGCAGGAGAGGACACTAGCAACTGATCCCTCGACATGCTAGAAGGACTAGACAAAAAACTTTAAAGAGATTCCGGGGACGTGGTGACCGAGAAATGGGGGTTTGCCTTTTTGGGGTGCTATCTATAAGAGTGCCGTATCAAGGTAATAAGTACTGTAGGAGCAAGTGCTAGGTTTAACAGATAGAGAAAAGTCTACTTGGAGTAGAGATGATCTTTTTCGGTATTAGAGAAAGTGCTAGTAACAGGGATGCTTAAAGGTAAGATTGAAAAGAATGCACTCTGCAGTGTGCACTAGAGAAGTTAGATATGAAAGTAGGTAACTTGAGTTTTACCTGTTTAAAAAGTTAAGGTTTAGTGGAGAGTTACTATTTTTAAAACAGCAAGATGGACTGAAAGGGGTGGTTACTTTTGTATTTTGGTACTATGAAATATTGTAGGATGGCCAATAAATTTAAATAATTGAAGGGGTGGGATTTCAAAAGTGATGGTTTTGTGATCATCTATTTATTCCTGCTGGCTCCTGGTTTCAGTCCTTGTTGCGTGGATTTAGTTGATTTTATTTGTTTTGCGGTTTTTGGTCTGTTTCTATGGCCACTGAAGCCCAGGATATTGCCTCGCAGGGTTTGTTTTTCTCGCAGTAAGCGAGTGTTTCTCAACCGGGCTTAGGTCAGTCAACCCAGAGTGAAATGAGGGCATATTGGCTTTACTGACTTGCCTATCTGAAAGACTTGATCGGATTGGGCAGCAGACAGTCATTTCAGCAAGCAATCAGCTTGCGTCTCAGGAGTGATGTAGCACATAGGATTCACCTCATAACCAGGAAACTGAATGAGACTGAAAACTGCGCCATTCAACACCTTTTGAACAATGAAACACTTAATTCTCCTGAAAGGTCTGTTATTTGTAATAATTTTGGACTTAATATGAGGGAGAGGGAATGATCTGTTTGCATGCCTTGGACTAATCGTATAGGCACTGGGGCTAATAGAACTGCTTGTATGCCTCAGATTAACAGTACTGTCACTGGGGCTAATGGGGCGAGACCTGTGCAATCTAATGGCCCAAGTATTTCTCTTTTTTTACATGATGAATGGCTTTTCAGTAACCTGAACCCCTCAGGACAATGCGAGGAAGGAGCAGTGAGTCTTTTTGATTACAGCAATAACTTACAAAAGTTTGACTATTTGCTGATGAAAATTAAAAGGCTCCAATTAGATAATTGTTACTTTAAAGAATGAAGGGATTGTGCCGAAGGATTTATGCATTTGGCGTTTCCCCAACAGGGCTGGTGGCTAATTCATTACTGCATAAAGACTTATTACAACTGTTTGACAGGCATGGTTTAGAGTATATAAAGCTGGTTACGAAACATAATGATCTGTTACTTGTGGAACTTATGAATGAAGCTACTGTTCTGGACAAACTGATTGTTGATGATGTTATGCATATAAATAATGTGTTTGATTATAACAGGATTTTTAAAATTATAGAACATCAGGTTATTTGTATAAGGGAAAGGAAGGTAAAGAAAATTGATGGTGATAGACAACAGTATAGGGTTGGTTTGGCCTATCCCAAACCTCCCAAATCCCAGGTTTGGGGCAGAGGTGGGAACAGGAAAATGAAGACATTCCCACACTTTTTTAAGAAGGGGACTTCCCACCTCTGAGGAGGTTGGAGAGTTTAAGGGAACGTTACAACAGGGAAGAACACCCTGAAGCGAACAGGGGCTGGGACAGTTACAGGCCTCAGTTGAGGAGGGGAGTATGGGGGGGGGGGGATTTCAGTAACTCCATCCGTTAATGATGATGTTGGAGAGATTAATTGTAGAATTCTTCAGAACATCACTGTTGATTTTAAGGTGTTCAATTATTCATCATTGTGGACTGAGGTCACGGATTGTGACTTATTGGTTAGGAGTATGACTTTTGTACCAGTCAATAATCATGACATGCTCAGAACTTTGGTAGATCTGAAGCAATATGTTAGGAAATTGAATTTAATCCTATATTTTCATTCAGTTGAATATGTCGGTGACCCCTTACATATATCAAGCACTTTTAATCCCCCTTTGCACCCCTCTTTACATCTTTTTGAAAGGGTGTGTGAGATAGATATGAGGAGTATTCCAAGGCAAAAACCCCTTTTGAACTTGAGTGTAGCCGAGGAGAGAAGTCTTGGAAAACTTAGAAGCAATGCAGATGTGAGGTTTATTAAGCCTGATAAAGGCAGGGGCATGGTGTTCATGGATCTGGATGATTATAATACAAGAATGTGAGGAATGTTAGAGAGTGTTCATTATAAGTAAATCTCACCAAATGAGTTGAATGGCTCATATCATAATGTGAGGGAGCAGTTGGATGACTTTTTATTGAAGGGTCACTGACTAAAGAAGAACTAAATTATATGGTAGTGATGTACCCAAGAATCCCCACCATTTTTGGCTTACATAAAATCCACAAGCAATTGATTAATCTGCCTATGTGGCCTATTGTGGACGGGCAGGGGTCCATTACATACCCAACAGCCAAATGTTTGGATATTAAACTGAAATCTTTGTTAACAGATGAGAATTACATGTGTAGGGACTTTTGGGATTTTTTTGGATAGAATTAACAATCTTAATTTTTGTGAATCAGGTGTGTTTATCACTGTGGATGTGAAAGACCTCTACACGGTGATACCTGATGACATTGGTTTAGAGTGCGCCTGTGATTTCATGCTATCTAAAGGTGTGCTTCAGTACAGGATTAATGTGTATGAAGAGTTTTTTTGAGCTTGTATTGAAGAAAAGTTGTATTTTATTTGAGAACGAATTTTACCTTCAAGCTGATGGTGTGGGCATGGGTTCACAGTGTGGGGGCTTATTTGCTAACATTGTCAGGATTGAATGGGAGAAGGAATTCCTATACAAGTCCCCATTTTTTTTCTTATTGTAAGCTGTATATCAGATTGCCACTTTGACCTAATATCTGATTTTTTTATCTTACATTAATAGTTCTACTCCCTTTTTGAAGTTTACACATACTGTTGAAAGGAATGACATTTCATACCTGAATGTGAAATTATTCAAAGACAAGGGTTCACGGTCCTTTACTGCTGAAATATTTAGAAGAGACCTATTAGAATAGCTTGTTACACTTCAGCAGTGCACATCCTTTCAAGCAGAAAAAGTGGTCATTAAGGGACAGTTTGTGCGGGCAGCCCGCATGATGTCCCTTTTTGAATCATTCTTGAATGAATGTGATGTTTTGAGGGACATGTTTTTGAGGAGAGGTTATCCCCCCTTATTGGTCCATGAGGTAATGATTGAGGTTATTAACAAAAGGAAAGGGGCCATTTCAAGGCTATTTTATCCCAAGTAGGGAATGGGGCAATTAATGATATTAATAAATGGATATTGGAAATATAGGGGACCCTGTTATGGCATTGTGTGCAAACACTGAGGGGGAGTTCGACTTTAGAACTGACAGAAACTAAGTCCACGTTTTTACAACATTTAGTGCAGATAGTAGATTAATTTCTGATATTTTGCACAAGAATTGGGTGATTTTCTCCTCTTATGATGAGGTCAGTAAATGTATTAGTAATGCCCCAGTGGTGGTCTATAGGAAGGGTAGATGTTTGAAAAGCCTACTTGAGAACCCTAGAAGTGACCCTAGTGAAGGTCTAATGAAAAAATGTGGGATATGTAACCAATGTGGTTTTACTATAGAGGGTTCATCAGCAACCATCAGTGGGCAGACCTTCAGTTTCAGAGACAAGTGCACTTGCCAATCAGACAGGGCTGTTTATTGTGCTTTATGTGTGCAATGCCCCTGCTTCTATGTAGGCAAAACTGAGAGGAAACAGGAATCAAATCTATGAACATGTCAGGGGCATTAGACTGCAGAATAAAGTGAATGCCTTAGCTAGGCATTATATGGATTATGAGGGACATTCTTTTAAGTTTGTTGTTGTTGATGTGCTGAAAAGGGATCCGAGGGGGGTCCATGGCCTTTGCAGTTAGAAAGGTTGGAAGCATACTAGCAGCTTAGAATGAATGCAACTGTTTGGCCAGGATTAAATGATGTTTTCCCTGGCTTGTTTTTTGAAATTAAAGGCACTTGAAAGGTGAGAGCCTTTCAAGTGTATTAATGTTCTTCCTTTTATATGAATGTTTCTATCATGGAAGTTTTTTAATACATTTGTATGTATTTATTCTTAAAGAAGTTTTGGTCTTTTATGTATGTGGATATATATTTATATGTGTGTTTTATAACTTATTTATCTTGAACCTGCATTGAGACTTGGTTTTATTGATTATAATATATTTTTGTTTTAGGGAAGTTTTAAAAAAAGTCTCGTAGGTTGAAGGTGAAGGAAATTAATTGTGTAATGATTTGTTAAGGTGTTAATTGCATCAGTTTTATATATAGGGTGTTTCCTGTTTCTTTCTATATCTTGATAATGTCTCTGAACTGACAGAGATGAAAGTGCTTGCATTTACTGTGTTGCAATAAAGAAGTGTGGACTGACATCAAGGATTCTCTTTGTTTTGGAGTAACTGTATACCTATTCATCTATTTATTCCTGCTGGCTCCTGGTTTCAGTCCTTTTTGTGTGGATTTAAAATGCTATGGGCTGCCATTGCTCAGCTACATCTCTATGGGCTGGAGGCTGACAGTGGTGAGGAGGATAATGCTGCCAACTGCCGCATACCCAGGAGGAGGAGGATAGTGTTCAGACCCAGTGTAACCAATCAGGAGCTACATAACCTGGAGATTGTAGAGAGTTACAGAGTGGACAGGGACATACTTCAGCAAATTGTGTAGCTGTGCCGGCCTCACCTCACTTCCAGAACAAACAGAGGGGAACCCATCCCAGTGGATACTAAGGTATGTGTAGCCTTAAGAATACCAGCTACAGGTACTTTCCAATGACCTACTGGGGATATCATGGAGTTGTCACAGACATCTGCATCCAGAGTACTCCCATCACTTCTTGTACACCATGCTACCACATGTCCGTGAACACATCTACTTCCCCAACACCTGTAAGGAATTGACAAGCAATATGCGTCTCTTCCACCATGTAGCTGAATGCCCACAGGTACTGGATGCCATAGGCTGCATGCACATCCACATCAAAGCACCACCCGGTGAATGGGGTAGGGTCTACATCAACCGCCAGGGCTTCCCCTCTATCAACTGCCAGGTTGTGTGCAATGCCCAGGTCATTATCATGCAAGTGTGTGCTGGCAGCCCTGGAAGCTATCATGACTCCCACATCTGGCATTCCTCACAGCTGTATCAGGGGTTTGCCGGGGGGGACATCCCAACTGGCCATCTAGTGGGGGATGTTGGCTATGCACTAAAGCTATGGCTGACACCCATCAGAAATGCAGACACCCCCAAACAAGAATGCTATAATGAGGCACATGCACAAACCAGGATCATTATAGAGTGGGTGTTTGGGATGCCCAAGTCATGGTTCTGCTGCCTTGACATATCCGGTGGAGCCTTGCAGTACTCTCCAGCTCCATGTGGACACATGTTCATAGTATGTGCCATGCTACACAATATGATCCTACAGAAACAGCTGCAGCAGGAACAACATGGGGAGGGGCCACACAGCCCCCCACCATTGCCAAGGTCACCAGAGGCACAGAGGGACTTGGAGGAGGAACTTCCTGATCCTGCCCCTAGAGGGAGACAGAGGTGTTCCCAGTATGCCTATGCTTTGGCAAAGAGGCAATGCATAGCACACACACTGACACTGCAGGGACCCAGGGACTGATACCTCTCTCCGACTCGCACATACAGTAAAAGGGATGCCAAACATGACACTACCTGTACTTTACCATGTATAGGGAGTGTACTGCATGCGTCCCACATAGTCAGCCCTCCAGCACCATCCTCAATACCATCCCAGGCACAATGTAAGTCAACCTTACTATCAATTACTGAATGGAGTAGTGTGTTCTGATAGTTATGTCTATGCTATGGATGCAAGCATGCAAGGGAATTGGTTGGTCAAATGGGATAGCAGCAGATAGCTGACAGCTATATGGGACAGCATAAAATCCATAACAAATGCTGTTGTCCCCATAATAGGCAGTAGTATTCAAGGTGACAACTCCCACTGCAGTACATGTGGTGGCTCAACTAACTGTGTGTGTCCACAGATCACACACATGGATATCAATGAGCGTTCCCATACCCACCCGCTAGCCTCACCTAGCAGGACAGGTGTAGATGACTGTAAAGAAAGGTCGGACAAAGCTCTACAAATGTTGGCAATAGTGACCAGCCCCCCTACAGACCTACAAAAACATACTACAGCAGGTCTGGCAGTTGCAGTATAGTTCTGAAGAGAAAGAAGTCTGAAACTGAAATGTATGCCATTGCAATCTAACTTGTGCACTTTACTGATATGTCTCCATTCTGCAAGATAGGGCACAATACAATACTAAATGGAAGCAAACAAAGTATTATTGAAATACCAGTGCAGTCAGTGCAAATGTGTAAAGTTTTAATTTTAAATGAATGTAATACTTTGGAGCTGTGTGATTTAATTTTAAATGTATATAATACTGTGGAGCTTTTCTTCCCGGGCCTCCACTGAAAATGGGCTCCCCAGGCCCAGTGGACCTTCCTGGTCAACAAATCAATAAATAAATAAATAAAGTTGTCAGGTGTGCCCCCTCCCCAATGCCATGTATAAATGGCAGTAACATGTAAGTTTGTAGAGTAATATCAGTGGAGCACAGATTGCCTGAGCTGTCCCAATCAACATGATAACTGGTGTATGTCCACTATATGCAGGGGTAATTGTGCCAATCTTTTGTGAGTGTTTAATATTGTCTGGAAGTGGATAGCATGTAGGCCTGGATGTTGTGTCTCACTGGCCTAGGTACAGTACTGTGGTTGACAGGGCCATGTACCAACAACTACAGTGCCAACCTATCTGCTTCTCAGCTACACCTATGTTACTAGTTGTACACACTCACTGTCCAGATGTCAGTATGTGTCACTGTCAGAAAGCTGGACAGGCTATAAACAGGGGTCTATACATAGAAACAGTACAGAGGTGGAAATACTCTATGTGGTGCCTAGAAAGTAACTATAAACTGCACACACCTTTGGAATTAAATATAGAGGTTAGCATCACGTTAGTTGTCCATCTAATATGGAATACTGGTTGTCTGCCCAATCACTGGCAGCCCACAAAAGCCACAGTTATAAAGTAATGACACATTGCTGATGTCCACATACAAGACAGGAGAAGGTGAAGGTCCCAGTCATATCTGTGAATCAGGTGCTATAAGCTTCCATATCAAACATGCACTCAGTCCACCCCCCCCCCCCACAACAGCCACAGGTATTTCATCAGTCATATCCTTGCTGTTGGGAATGATTACAGAATCAGCACACTTCTTTTATGGAATACACACAGGATGCAGCATGCTGAAATGGTGTCCCAGGCAGGTGTGTCCCTAGCTGTAAGCAACACCCTGCACACATCCAGACTGATGTATCACTATGAACTAGAAGGATTGCCAGGAACACCTAACCCACTTGCCCATGTCACCCCAGGGGAATCCACTGGCTTGCAGCCTGGTAATTTATGAGTGACAAAATGCAGTGGCCTCTATCACTCTCATGTGGCCTGCAGTCCTCTGGCAAATGCCCATGGCTCAACCATAGTGCCATCATATGCTTCACCCATAGTGCCATCATACAGAATGCCTTAGGGTCCTAACTAACAACATAACACATTAAGCAGAAAACAAATGCAAGGCCATGCTGACAAATGCCAATAGCATGCCTCTCCATGTCCTATTGCAAGAATTGTGGACCAAGACATAAATACTGCTGTGATAAAGGTCAAACTATACAAATACTTTGGTGATACTGCTCCCAAACTTCTGAGAAGAGGATAGAATTACAGAGGGGGGCATAAAAGCATGGATATCATGGAGTGTGTGAAATCGGAAACTCTAATGTCTGCTCGTACTTTCCCCTGACTGCAAGCCCATGAATGCATAACCACAAACCTGCTTGTAAACCACAATGTGAAGGGAAATTGACCAGATATATGAGTCCTGCCTTTGGATAACCTGGCCAAATCTGTATGGCTGAGAGGTATGCCCACAGCAGGATATGGCCATTCAGTTATGTTGAGGAATGCACAAGAAGGGGTTCACCAACCAGCATAGCAACAAGGTGCTGGACCATTTACACAGACCCATCACTCAATTGTCTGTAGCCACCCCTCCCAATGGCAGGATTGTGCCACAATGTCTAGTCTTTGCCTCACAATGTTGGTCTCTGCTGCATTGCTCTTGTATTTCCCCGGTAAACAACAGTGAGCAAACAATATCTGTCAGTAGATGACACTATACATTACACTGTAAAACAGTACATATGTCCAAAAATCTATGTTAAAACAGAACATGTTACACAAGCAACACAGACAGCAATAGGAAACTTAGTTACACATAGTATCCCCCCATGTTTGGACCAATTGTGTCTCCATATTGGCAACCTATCTACAAATATCCTGCAAAAATAGCTTGCTAGGTGTAGCTGTAGCACACAAAACCCTGGACTGGAGTACAACTCTCCCTGGAATGGATTCCACAAGCAATAAAGAAGGTCATACTGGACATGCTCCTACAATTAGAGAATGGATCCCCACCCTCAATATGGAAGGTCATACTGGTCATGCTCCTACACTTAGAGAAATAAAGCCCATGTCTGACACCACAGTGGTCTGTTATCTGCAGATGTCTGTGCACACACACCAAATAAAGCCCATGTCTGACACCACAGTGGTCTGTTATCTGCAGATGTCTGTGCACACACACCAAAATGTAAACTGTCTGGTCTTCATAAACAAACACATTAGACAGGAAAACCCACAGCCAGCTGTAGGTAGCAGATATGTG
This sequence comes from Protopterus annectens, assembly GCF_019279795.1. Classification (NCBI taxonomy): domain Eukaryota; kingdom Metazoa; phylum Chordata; order Ceratodontiformes; family Protopteridae; genus Protopterus; species Protopterus annectens. The sequence goes on along the minus strand of NC_056744.1, from coordinate 1,203,462,847 downwards.
GTAAATCTCCATCTGTTTTGTGTGATACGCACACATATCTAAGGCCAACATACTACAATAATTCAAACATACACATACATACACGTGGGGAAGAGAGACACAGACAGCGAGAGAGACAGTACCATTATGAAGCCTTTCCCACCCAGTACACATCCCGTAGTTCCACTCAACACTATCTGCTGATGTATGTCACCTTAGATGTACCTTTGGACAAGCTTCGTATCTGTAAGCTCAATAGTGCATGCAATAAATGCTTAACTTACTAAAGCCAATAAGTAGATAGGTAGGGTTTTGAAATGTGGTCCTGGCAACTGTCTGTGTGTGTGTGAAGGAGTTGCTGTTTTACTCCATCCCCACCCAGTACACATCCCATTACCCAATATCAGAACATGTGCTGCAGTCAGTCACTGTGCAAATTCCTTTTGTTAGTCCTCAGACCTATAGGCTCTGTTGTGCTTGTGATAACTGTGTAACAGTAGAGTACCGATAACTATTTATGTAGAAATTCTAATCACAGGCCTGTCAAATGGAAAGGTGTGTCTGTTTGTGTGTGTGTTTGTAGGTGAATGATTTTGAGGCCATTCCCACTCACTCCATTTCACATTGCCCTTCTTTATCATCTTTACAGATACCTTTGGACAGCTTTCAAATATGTAAGCTTTGTGGCATGTCTGATAAATGTGTAATACTATAGTGCAGTAAACTAGTTAGGCAGAAGTTTTAATCTCAGTCCTGGCAAATGTAAAAGTGTGTTTGTTTGTGTGAGAGTGTCTGTAGTTATGGAGTGGCACAGACATCCCACAGTCTATGATTTCCACCATCTCACTCAACTGTCTATCTATGACCTCAGCATAATAATGGTGGGTATCTCCAAGATCAATAGCATGAAGAGTTGCATTTGTGACCAGCGAAAATGTCCATTGTTAGATTTGACATGTGCTTATGCCTCCATGACAGTACAAAACATGTGTCTGGTGACACCTGCTGTGGCACTTGTGACAGGGGCATGATGGGCAGCAGTCCACCTATGAGCTTCCCTGTCCATTCACATGTGTGGAATCTGCCTGTTTTCTTGCTATGGAAGGTGTATACACACTATACAGTTCTCTTAGATTTACACGACAAATGTGTATCATACTCATATTCACAGGTAGCATATGGATATGTACAATTTTTATTTTTATTTATTTTATTTTACATTTGTTGACCGGGATAGTCCGACTGGATGCATGTCCATTTTCAGTGGAGGCCCAGGGAGAAAAGCTCCAAGGGTAAGCAGATACAACATTACATAATACCAGCATTACATATTACAAACAGACTATTTACAGTGATTACATAAGTAAGCAAGGTAAACAAGTTCCACAGTTTAGAGTTAATCCTGAGCGTAAATCAGGATTAAATTAAATTACATAGTAAACTGGTTAACAGATTTTTACACATTCTAGAGAAAGTTAGCCAGGCTTGATACATTGACATAGCCAGTTAAGTGCCAAATGTTGTTTGAGTCTAGTTTTAAATTGACCTAAGGTAGAAAGTAAGGTAATATCAGCTGGAAGACAGTTCTAGGGTCTACTTACAGAGTTTGCAAAGAGAGAGTCACCGGCTGTGTTATTAATTTTGCTAGTCTGAATTAGTAGTTTGTTAGAGGATCGAAGCGGTCTAGGATTGTTATAAGGGGTGATAATATTTTTAAATGCAGGAGTATTGTCCGGATTATAGAGGATTTTATAGGCCATAATCAGTTGGTTATACTGGATTAGGCTCGGTAGTTCAAGCCATGATGTGTCCTAAAAGGCAGTCCAGTGGCAAACCTGGCAATGTGGTTGTAGCATATTGAGAGTTTGTTAAGGACAGTCTTGTTTAAATTTGAGAGTAGAGGGGATGCACACAGAAGGGTTGAAGGAAGGTGAGCGCGAGCTATGGCAATTTTAGCTGGAGGGGTTAGGAAGGCTTTTATTCTGTAAAGTGACCCTAGTTTTTTATTGATGGCTTTGATAGTTTGGTTAACATGTAGGTCGAATTTTAGATTATTATCTGTGATGACACCTAATAGTTTTGTAGAGGGGTCAGGGGAGATTATTGTGCATCATTTGAATTTATGGTAAAGGTGAAAGCGGTAGACCTACGTGTTGGTGAAAATAGCATTTTAGCTTTTTGGGATTTAGGATCAGATGACGTTCAGAAAGTCAGTTTTCTATTGTATTAAAGGTGGTCTGGGTAGTTGACCATAACTCTACTGGAGATGTGGCTGAGCAAATCAGAGTAGAGTCATCAGCATATTGGATAAAGCTGACTTTTGAGATGACAGTATAAAGGTCATTAATGAAGATGGAGAACAGCAAGGGCCCTAGTATAGAGCCTTGTGGTAATCCAAGGGTGTTAGGTAGAAGATTAGAGAGTTTGTTCTGCCAGAGGACAGCCTGCTGTCAACCATTCAAGTAAGATTGAAACCATTGAAGGGCTCTAGTATCTAGACAGAATGTTTGCAGGGTGTGGATTAAAAGTTGGTGATCAACCATATCGAATGCCTTGAAAAGATCCAAGAATAGGGCTGAGGATATATAATTATTGTTGCAATTATGGTTTATGGTGTTGGTAAAGGCTAGGAGGGCTGAAGTAGTGCTGTGATGAGGACAGAAGCCATGCTGAGTGTCTGCCATAAGGTAATTCTGGATTAGGTGGTGCATGAGTTGTCTATGAATACATTTTTCCATAAGCTTTGCAAATGGAGAGAGTATAGCTATTAGCCTATAATTGGAGAATTCAGTAGTGCTGCCTCCTTTGTGAAGTGGGATTACATAGGATATTTTCCAGATGGTGGGAATTTTAGCTTCTACTATGGTTCGATTGATTAGTACTGAGACGGGGTAAGCAATAGCTTCAGCTGATTTTTGCAGGTACTTGGCAGGGAGTTGATCAGCAGAAAGTGTAGTGGGTTTTAATTTTTTGATCAAAGTATGGATAAGTGAAGTGGTGACTGGTTGGAAGCTGAACGCGAGTATGTTTCTAGGGGTGGTACTTTTATGACCAGGAGAGCTAGGAGGTAGTTGGCTAGCTAGGGCTTGAATTGTCTCAGTAAAGAATTGGTTAAAATTGTCAGAAACATTTTCAGGGGTTTTATCAATAGTAGCAGTAGGGATTGGGGTTGAAATTTGTCCAGGATGTAGTACATTATTTAAACCTGCCCACAACTTCTGAGGGTTATTTTAATTTACTGTCTGTAAATTACAGTAGTATTGTTTTTTGTCTTGTAAAATGGATTTTTTAGTTTCGTTCCTGGATTGCCTGTATTTAATGTGATCTTGGGGGTCTTTAGAAGAACACCATAAAACCCATGCTTTGTTTCTAAGGGTAAGTTTGAGTTTAGACTCTTTAGAAAGCCATGGTGCAGTTTTTGCCTTTGTTCTCTTTGAACGGACAGGTGCATGCAAATCAAGGATCTCAAGGAATTTGTTGTTAAAGTATGCTACTGCTTCCTCTAAGGGGAGGTGTTGTAGAATAGACCAATTACATGAATTTAGTTCTTGTTGGAATTTGGCAGGGTCAAAGTTTTTATTGCTTCTAAGCTTTCTGAGTAAGGGTTGTTGGGAATTAATGGCTTTGTGCTTAATTGCATATGTGAGAAGGTGATCGCTTAGGCCATCAGGGAGGGTACCAGAGGTGTACAGTTGGGGGTGACAAACATCCTATAGCTGTTGCTTTTCATACATTTCACCATGGGGACTGTAATGGGTTACAATGTACTTTTCTGGAAAAGGTCTGTTTCCCAGTTTGATTGAACACTTATAACAGAACCATTGTTATGTGAAGAATCAATTTACCATTTGATACTGTATCTCCTAGGGAGTTAACTGAGAAGTGTAAATTGGAAGCTGTTTAAGAACATAGGTAATTAAGTGTCAATTGCTTCCTGTATTTAAGCCAAATATGTTTTGTAATGTAATACTTGATGACAAAAAACATTAAAACATTTGTGTGCATTGATGGCTGGATGTCTGTTGTTTTACTATCTTCAGTCATTTTAGTTATATTGCTAAGAGGTCAGTGTATGTCTGGCCATTGTGTATGGCCGATCCTGAATTTGTAGCACTGTACTGTATACTTATTAGTTGTACCATTTGTGTGTGGGGGGGGGAGCAGCACATGTCAGTGGCATGAGTCCCTTTGTATTATAACCACTGTGTTTGTATGTCCATACACTGGTCCCCCAACTTCATCTGGCGTGTTCCAGAATTGTACTAAGGTGCTCTTGGCTCTGACAGTACTGCAAGTTATTGACAACTAAATCATTACTGATTCCACAGTCTTCCTTCCCTATGACAAACCAACTGCACTGCATGCTATGGTTGAAAACATCATAAAATACTACACCTCAGATGGCTTAGTGGTTATATGCTTTGACTATTGTGTACATGTTCTTGGTTTCAAGACCTGCAAGGGCTGTATATTTTGTTGCAGGCCAGGTGTATATTATTTCCTTTACATAACATGTCTATATGTGCTGTCATTTACATATAACAGCACATATAGGGTTGGGAACTAACTTCGGGCAGCATGATGCCAGGGAATCTTCTTGGGTTAGGCTTATATAGGCTCCAGGGCTGTTAGCTTAGTACACATATATGAACCTATGACCCTACAGTAGCAAGGGGTGTGACTCTACTGTATGGGACATGTGTATACATGGGTGGTTGCACATGTGATATGCACTCACACATACATCGTACACCAGCTACACTACCATGGAGAAAAATATAATATACCAGACATTTAACTATTAAAATAGTACTAATTAGTTACCTTTCCTGTAACTAGTGTAGTCCAGATACAGATTTGCTGTATCCAGGACTGTATGTTAGCTTCTGAGTGTTGCTCAAGCCTGCTCCTCAATTTGTCTCTTAGATATTCTAGTTCTCTCCTTTCCTGCACTTTCAATAGGTTTTACTTTAGCACTTTACAAAACATCTTGTCGCAAGTATTTTAGCACAAAAAGTGGTAACAGCACTAAGTGTTCTACGAGGAAACAACTCCACTAATTATTATTAATGGCCACCCCTCCAGGCATGTCTACTGGTCAATTCCCTGTGCTTTCACCTATTAACCTGCTAAACTTGGCCATTCTGAGGAAATGTAGCAGCTGCCTCGTGTACAGTGACAACCCTCACCTCTTACCTCTCTACACTCAGACTTGCAAGAGATGCAGTTATATATCAAAATTGGAAGCTACACACTCTCCAGCCAAGACCAGAATAGTTGGTCAAGAGGAGATGGTCAAGACTTGCACCACACTACATGGAACACATAGCCCTCCAGAACACACACCAGCACTGTCTTCATATAAAAAACACAAACCACACACCCACCTTTGTGGAGGCTTTAAATAAAAAGCTGCACAAACAGCAGAGACCTCCAAGGCAGACATGCACTCCACCACCACCACACACCACTAAACACAAGACACATTTGTGTCCTAAACAGTATGCCAGTCAACCAAAACACCTAAGGCAAAACAGCATGTCCAAAACAGTAGGCATAGTTGACTTGATAGTGAGGAACAGTGATGTCCCACTCACTAGGTTGAAAAAGGAGAAAGCGACAGTCACCTGCCTGTCAGGCACCAGGATCTGCCACATACACACACTGAGGTCCCTCAACAACAGGTACACATATGACTCTGTCATTGTACATGTGGGTGTGAATGACCTGAAATGTACCTCCCTGGGCTATATTGAAATAGACATGGAGGAGCTCTCCGACTATGAAGCCCAGACGGGTATGACCCTAGCCCTGGGCAGCATCCTACCATCACCCAGAATGATACCACAGTACAAGCTGAAAACAATTGATTTCAACAATTGGCTACATTTCTGGTATCATTTTAAGGGGATCCACTATCTATGTGCCTGGGATGACATGTTTGACAGATCATGATCCTTTTCCAGAGATGGTCTGCATATGTCACCCCTGGGCTTCCAGATATGGGCCAAGGCTCTTGCTACCCCTATAGTGGCTTTTTTAGTCAGTGTTCCAAAGACCACATTACCACTGTAACAGCTACAAAGAAATGTAATCTGAGGATCATGCTGCTCAACACTGGAGGTCTACATTTAAAAATGCACTTGCTCAAAGCACTACTTAAGTTGGAGAACATCAACATTTGTGCTGTAACAGAGAACTGGTTCAAGGCAGCAGGAAGCACACCTGCACTACCAGGCTATCACTCATTCCACACCTGTTTGGCCCAGAACTTGGACCAAAGCTGCAAAGGTGGTGGTGTTTCAATATTCATAACAGATGCACACACCTACAGACTTTTAGCACAACATAATGCATCTGAGATACTTCAGGTACAGCTAACATTGGATAAGACAGCAATCCAGGTCATAGCCTGCTGTAAGTCCACAAACATGGTCTAAGACTCACACTCCCCATTCCTAAGCACCCTGGGGAATATTAGGCTCCAACCCAACACTCTCATACTGGCCAACATCAACTACTCTGCCATTAACTGGGAAAACTACTCATGTACCAATACACTTGGCCAATGCTTTCTGGAATTCATGAATTCCAATGCCCTGGACATGCTCGTTCTTTCTCCTACTAGAGGTAGCAACATCCTTGACCTGGTCATTACTAACATGGGAGAACGTTGCTCTACACCAGTAGTCAACTCCTCCCTGGTTAGATACTAACAGAAACTAATCACCTGGAAATCCTCATCCCTCCCACCACCCCACCACCCCACAAAGGTAACCAACATGAAATCTTCTCCAAAGCTAACTGTGGGCACCTACAAACAGAGGTGTCTAGCTGCATGACACCCATGTAGATGGGGACTAGTTGCATGACCACAGAATCTTATACCAATGCACTGTACAAACACATACACAAATGCATAGATCTCGCCATATACAATACAACCAAGATGCTCTCCTCTGAAAAAAGGAAGCCAATATGGTGGTCCCCTGCCATAAACAAACTCTACAACAGAAAGAGGAAATTGATACAAAATAAGGTGAAGTCCCAAGACTGGAAATACTCCCTTATCAGCTTCAACCAAAGGTTGAGATCTCTCATCAAATCCTGTAAAGGTAGCTATGAAAACATGATTGCAGCAGATAGTGAAGACAACACAAGGCCTTCAATAGTTATGTATAGAATCTCCACAGCACAGTAGCACAACCCTCAGATCATGTATGCTTGTATCTGTTAAGGTAGTTCTTTCTTTTGGCTTCTGGACATTGACTATAAAATACACTAAGGTGATATTTCTGTCAATATATGTTAGCAGGAACAGTGCTACTACAACAACCTTCTCAGCTGATCTACTCACATCATTTGGATATGTCTCTGTTGTCATGCCTTTGTCTCTCCACTTTTTTTGGCTTGTTCCAGATTCATTTCACTAAAGGGTTGTGAGCACACCTCTCCACTGCCAGGCTGTTTGAAGACTGTCCAGGTGTTTGGCCCATACTTTGTTTCTGTTCCACAGTTTATTTACGTTTCTCTGGGTAACACTGTTATGATGCAAGGATTTATGTCAGTGAAGACTGCCATACATGTCAGTTCCCATCCTCATATCATTCAGGCAGTTCTGCTGATACAGTCCCTGTTACTGGACAGTTGTTCAGTTATGACGGCAATATTCTGATTATGTCCATATATGTGGCCCATTTCCTACCCTTTGTACAGCCTTTGTTCATTAGTCTTGCACACTAAGAGGCTGATATGTATGATTCTGAGGTATGTCTGCACTGCATGTTATATGACTATATACATATATATATATATATATATATATATATATATATATATATATATATATATAGATATATATATATATATATATATATATATATATATATATATATATATGTGTGTGTGTGTGTGTGTGTGTGTGTGTGTGTATATATATATATATATATATATATATATATATATATATATATATGGGTCTACTTGATATGGCCAGCATTTCAGAATGTCGAAAACCATATGGCCAAGACCATATGATCGACATTCAAAATGTTTACCATATAAAAATAAAAAAAAAAAAACACAACATAATCTTACCTTCATGCCCCCCGCGGGAGACTCTGCTTCCCACACCCCCCGGAAATTAAATATACCAACTCTGAGATCACACTACAGTGCGGAAGATGGAAATCTTTCCATTCTGCACTGTTTGTAGATGCCGGTTCCGCATGGCCGACATTTCAAATGTCGATCACATGTTCTCGGCCATATGGTCTTCGACATTCTGAAATGTCGACCATGTGAAGCGGACCCATATATACATATATATATATATATATATATATATATATATATATATATATATATGGATTCACTTTATAACCTCGAAATGCTGAAATATCGAATTTCAGTATCTCAAGACTATAAAACCGAATCCACAAAACACAGACAAACAAAAACCGCGAAACCACATAACCGAAAACACCACACACACTACACTAAACATACAACACAACACCCACATCACAACATAAACAAAAAAACAACACACATACACAACTCACACACACATAAGCAGGGGGGCTGCGCCCCCCACACCCTCCCTACTTATATATACTAACTCCGAGATCGCACAAACACAACACAAAAGCTCACTCACACACGCACATTCTCCAATCCCTCACACACACTCTAACTCCTACTCAAAACCTTACAAAACACTGACTTACCTGACATAACACCTACATCCAAACACAGCACCGCGCACCAACAAAACACAAACTTGTACATTACATAGCGCAACTTCATAACCGCAAATTCGACATATTTTCTATATACGTCAAATTCGCGATTATGAACGTTCGCTATTTTTCATATTCGACTTTATAGCTTCGAAATACTGAAATTCGACATTTCAGTATTTTGATGTTATGAAGTGAACCCATATATATATATATATATATATATATATATATATATATATATATATATGTACATAGGTTCATAGGTAGATGGTACGTTATTGGCCCTAGGGCCTATATAAGCTTAGCCAACAAGATTCCCTGGCTTTTGCCACCCAAAACAAATAATTTCCTGTACCCCTCTCGAGCAGACACACAGAAGTGAAGCACAGGGTGGATTTCCGATTTACCATCCAAATGTCAATATTTATCATAAAGAGAGCTAATGAAGAGCTCTGTTTCACATAAATGCTAGTTTGTTCCAGAGTATGGGAAGTGTTATGGGCAGTAATCTATCCCTCCCGCATATTCTGTCTATTGTGGTGCCAAGGTTTAGCTCCCTGGAGCATGTGTTTTGGAGAGACTGGGATTTCTTTATGTGTAGCATGTCCAACAGCTCTGGATTTGACATGTCTTTGTATGTTAGGCAGAGATCATCTCTGAGTAGGCGATATGCAATGTATTGAAGCTGGTGTATTTAAGACAGTTTGCATAGGGCATCTGAATGAGGCCGGTGATCCTCTTTGTGAGGTAATTCTGTGAACTTTCCAATTGTTGTAGATGTCTTGTGAGGTACATACCAAACAGGCCATTGTACTGTATAACAGGTGTAATAAAGCATGAGTAGAGAGGAACAGTGATCTCCTTTTCTCTGGATGAGACACCTGTTGTGATGTGATGTGCCACATATAAGGATTTTCTGATTACTGTGGTAATGTGGTTATCAAAGGAGAGACTACTATCCACCTGTGTACCTAGGTCTCTTATCACCCTTTCAGTGTTAAGTGTACTAGCAGCTATGTGGTAGTTTATGGGCACAGAGTTTTACCCAAAGGGGATGACAATGCATTATTTGGCATTGAGTTTGAGGCCATGGCTTTGACACAAGCATTTGCCTCAGTGAGGCCCTTTTGTAGACTGTCCACATCTTTACGGGATTCAGTAATGGCTCCCAGTTTGCAGTTGCTGCAAACATTGTTAACCATAGACCTTCTGTGTTATCCTGAACTTCAGAGAAGTAGATGCCAAACAGGAAAGGACCAAGGACTGAACCCTATTGTACTCCACTTGTCACTGGTCTGGAGTCAGATTTGGAGTCTGCTACTTTCACAGTGTGGGTTATGTCTGTAAGCCAGTTGGCAACCCATCTCGTGACATGGGTATTTATATCTAGTTTAGTGAGTTTATCTGTAATTGCAGAGTGGGGGATGGTGTCAAAGCCCTTGGCAAGGTCTAGGTAGGCTGTGTGAACCACCTTGGCCTTGTCATTGGCTCTGGTGACTGCATCAAGGAAGTCAATCAGGTTTAGGTAACATAATGTACCTTTCAAAAACACAAACTGGGTGGGGTCCACAGTTTGGTTACCTATAAAACAAAAAGGACATCCAAAAATGTACTTGTGGTTTTGAGCCTTCATTTTCCAATACTGCCTTTGGAGGTTACCTATGTCATTGTTTATAAATTCCACGATGATACACTCCATGGCCTTGCAGATCAGGCTTCTTAGGCTGATGGGGCAGTGTTGTCCAGCATCTGTGGTGGCTCCCCTTGTGGAGTGGGATAACTGTCACTGTGTGTCATTCAGCAGGCACAAAGCCTGGAGTGAGGCTATGATTGAACATGGTACTTAGGTGGGGTGCCGGTTGGTTTGGTAGTTTGTGCTGATCGCAGCCTGGGATGTTGTCTGGCCCCATGGATGCTGTATTCTTGGCTTTGGAGAGTGTGTTTTTTACCTGTGAGGCCATGATTACAGGGGCTTTACATTCACCCAGCATTAAGATGGGCCCTTTAGTGGGTGAGAGGGGGTAAAGGTAGCACTGAACCTATATGCCAGGATGTTTGCAATATCAGTTGGTTCTGTATATTTACTGCCATTGTGCTGTAACTCAGAGCAGATCTGAGTGTTTCCATTGAGAACCGTGACATACCTATAGAGTGCTTTGTGATTGTCTTTAGAATCAGTTGCAATTTTATTTTTGTAACTAGCTTTGGTGGATTTTATGAGGGATCTCAGATTCTTACTGAGGCTGATAAGGGAGTTCTTACAATCATGGGAGTTTACTCCTTTTTTGCAACAATTTCTTCCTTCTATTGTACAGTTTCTTTATGGCAGGGGACCACCAGATTGGCTTCCTTTATTGGGAGGAGAGCATCTTGGTTCTATATGGGATGGCATGATCCATGCACTTGTCTATGTGTTCATACAGTGTATTGGTGTAATATTCAGAAGTCGTACTTCTATTTTCCATCTGCATGGGTGTCAGAAAGTTAGCATCTTCTGTCTTAAGAAGCATGAAGTTGGCTTTGGAGAAGTTCTTTATGGTGGTTTCCTTAATGGGGCATGTGGGCGGTATATATATATATATATATATATATATATATATATATATAGACATATTTATATATCTCCCATCATTCATTTATACATATATATATATATATATATATATATATATATATATATATATATATATATATATATATATATATGCCTAGCCCATAGGATTACCCTGACATCATGCCACCCAACCGTAGTTCCTAGTGCCTCTGTCGACTACAGCCACTGGAGTGATCCCTGTGGTGAATTTTCTATTTCCCATCCACTCATCAAGATTTCTTTTAAAGAGGGCCAGTGAGGTGCTCTGCTTGACATGTATGAGAAGTCCATTCCATAGCATGGGCATTCTCTGGGTTATGAACCTGTCCCTACAGCATGTTCTGTTGATTGTGGTACTGAGGTTAAGGTGTCTGGAGTGTGTAGTTTGGAGGGATTGGGATTTCTTTATATGTAGCATTTCTAACAGAGCTGGGTCACACATGGCTTTGTAAGTCAAGCGGAGATCGCCTCTAAGTAGGCGATATGAGACAAAGAATCATTTTTGAGTCTGTCCATATAGAACAAGTGTTAAGACCTGGGATCCTCTTTGTGAGGTACTTTTGCAGCCTCTCCAGTTGTTGCAGGTGTCTAGTGAGGTATATGCCAAATGGGGCATTGTTCTTGATGATTGGCCTAATGAGGGAAGAGTGGAGGGAGACAATGACCTCTTTTTTTCCTGGATGCAAAAGCCTTAGTAATGAGATGTGCCACATAGAAGGACTTCCTGACCACAGTGGCAATGTGGAGGTCAAAAGAGAAGTTGTTGTCAACCTGTGTTCCAAGATCTCTTATAATGCCTTCTGTGTTCAGTGGACTACCATCAATGTGATAATTCAAGGGAACCAGGTTTTCCCATGTAGGATGACTACACATTTTTTTGCCATTGAGCTTAAGCCATGGTTCTGAGACCAGTTGTTGGTCTCATTGAGACCTTTCTGTAGGATGTCAACATTAGTTGGGGAGTTAATGATAGCTCCCAATTTGTAATCGTCTGTGAACTTTGTCAGCCACAGTCCCTTCGTGTTGGCTTGAACATCAGAGAAGTAGATATCAAACAGGAGAGAACCCAGGACTGAACCCTGTGGGACTCCACTCATGACTAGTCAGTAGTCTGATTTGGAGTCAGCTACTTTCACACTGTGGGTTCTATCTGTGAGCCAGTTTGCAACCCACCTAGTGATATAGGGGTTGATGCCTAGCTTACTGAGTTTTTCTATGATTCCTGAGTGAGGAATAGTATCAAAGGCCTTGGCCAAACCAAAGTAGGCTCTTTGAACCACCTTGCCTTCATCCACAGCTCTGGTGACTGACTCAAATAAGTCGACCAATTTGAACAGGCATGATCTACCCTTCACAAAACCAAACTGTGTAGGATCCAGACTTTGCAGATTCCCTATATCCTTGTTTATGAGGTCCATGATGATGTGTTCCATAGCTTTGCATATCAGCCTCATCAGTCTAATGGGGCAATAGTTCCCGGAATCTGTAGTCGCTCCTCCTTTGTGGAGAGGGATGACTGTAACAGTGCGCCATTTGGTAGGGACAAAGCCTGAGATGAGGCTGTGACTGAACAGGCCACACAGGTGAGGTGCCAGTTCACACTGTAGTTCATGTAGAACACAGCCAGGGATATTGTCAGGTCCCATAGAACCTGTATTCTTGGCCTTGGACAGTGCTGATTTAACCTGTGCCTGGTACTCTACTGGTATTGTGATTGGTCCTTTGGGGGGAGGGTAAAGTTGGCACTGAATCTGTCAGTCAGTATATTGGTAATATCTGTTGGCTCAGGATAGGAGGTACTGTTGTGCAATGGCTCAGCACAAATCTGGGTATTGCTGCGGAGATTCTTTACATAACTATAGAAGGCTTTGTGGTTGTCTTTACTATCTGCTACAATTCTGTTTTCATAGCTGGCTTTAGAAGATTTGATGAGGGATCTCAGCCTTTTGTTGAGGCTGATAAGGGTGTTTTTCCTGTCTTGGGACTTCATCTTATTCCACATCAGTTGCCTCCTTTTGTTGTAGAGCTTATTTATGGCAGGGGACCACCAGATTGGCTTCCTTTTTTTTTTGAGGAGCGCATCTTGGTTCTATTGGGTATGGCAAGATCCATGCATGTGTGTACATGTTCATACAGTGCATTGGTGTATGATTCAGCAATCATGCAACTCTTCTCCATTTGTATGGGTGCCGTGAAGTTAGCCAACTCAGTTTTTAGGAGCCCAGAGTTAGCTTTGTAGAAGTTTTTTATGGTGGTTATATTTGTGTGGGTGATGGAAGGGACATGGATTTCCAAGATAATTAATTTGTAGTCAGATCTAACCAAGGAGGAGTTGACTATTGGTGTAGAGCAACATTCACTCATGTTAGTAATCACCAGATCAAGGATGTTGCTACCTCTAGTGGGGGTAAGAATGAGCTGGTCCAGGACATTGGATTTTATGAATTCCAGAAAGCGTTGGGCAAGTGTATTGGTACATGAGTAGTTTTCTAAGTTAATGGAATGGTAGTTGAAGTCACCCAGTATGAGAGTGTTAGTTTGGACCCTAATATTCTCCAGGGTGCTTTGGAATGTGGAGTGTGCATCTTGTGACATAGTTGGGGACCTATAGAACGCTATGATCTGAATCACTGTCTTACCCAATGTTATCTGCACCCAAATTATCCTGGATGCATTATGTTGTGCTACCAGTGGTGTGCGCATCCTTTATGAATATGGAAACACCACCGCCTTTGGAGCTTTGTTCCAAGTTCTGAGGCCGAAAGGTGTTATAGCCTGGTAGTGAAGGGGTGCTTTCTGCTGCCTTTAACCAGGTATCTGTTACAGCACAAATGTCGATGTTCTCCATTATAAAGAGTGATTCAAGTGAGTGCATTTTGAGATTTAGACTTTTAGCGTTGAGCAGCATGACTCTCAGATTGCATTTGTTTGTAGCTGTTACAGTGGTAATTTGGTCTTTGGAACACTGCCTAAAAAAGGCACTATAGGGGTGGCAAGAGCCTTGGCCAGTATCCAGGGTGAGAGATGTAGGCCATCTCTGGCAAAACATTGAGCTCTGTCATTCATGTCATCCCAGGCAGATAGATACTGAATCCCCTTAGAATGACTTTAGATATATATGTATATATATATATATATATATATATATATATATATATATATATATATATGTATATATATATATATGGATTCACTTCATAACACTGAAAGCTCAAAACACTGAAACTCAAAACATTGAAACCAAAACACTGAAACTTCAAAATCTTGAAAACTCAAAACACTGAAAACACATATCATACATATACTGAGTTTAAACAACATAAATCATAGCACTTTCCACCAAGTGTAAGCAGGAGGGCTAGCCCCCTGCACCCCTCATGTGGAGGGCAGCACCCCCCCACACCCCCTGCTACTTAAATATATCAACTCCAAGATTGCACTTAGTGTAGTGAAGTGCAATCTTGGAGTTGGTATATATAAGTAGCAGGGGGTGTGGGGGTGCAGCCACCCACATGGGGGGTGCAGGGGGGCTAGCCTCCCCTGCTTACACTTGGTGGAAAGTGTTATGATTTATGTTGTTTAAACTCAGTATATGTATGATATGTGTTTTCAGTGTTTTCAGTTTCAGTGTTTTGAGTTTTCAGTGTTTTGAAGTTTCAGTGTTTTGGTCTTCTATATTATGAGGTTTTCTCATTTTCAGTGTTTTGAATTTTCAGTGTTATGAAGTGAATCCATATATATATATATATATATATATATATATATATATATATGTGTGTGTGTGTGTGTGGGTGGGTGTGTGTGTGTGTGTGGGTGTCACTATGTTTCCATAAATATGTTTCAACACACACACACACACACACACACACACACACACACACACACACACACACACACACACAAACACACATATAAAATTATGAAGATAAAACTATATATATGTATATACGTCCACTTTTAAATTTCGAAATACCAAAATCTTGAGTTTTGAGATACCGAACTCAAAATATCGAGATTTTGGTATCTCGAAAGTTTAAAGTGAACTAAATAAAATAAACACATCCACAATAATGTTTTTGCAGGTGGGCAAGCTCCCGTGCACCCCCACACCCCCTACTTAAATATACCAACTCTGATATCACGCTACAGTGAAGAGAACGGTAATGCTCCTTTTCCACTTACCATTCTCTTCACTGTAGCGCAATCTCAGAGTAGGTATATTAAAGTAGGGGTGTGGGGGATTCAGGGGGCCAACATTATTTTTGCTGGGTTTTTTTTTTTTGGTTCACTTTTGAATTTTGAAATACCAAAACCTCGATGTTTTGAGTTCGGTATCTCAAAACTCAAGATTTTGATATTTCGAAATTTAAAAGTGGACCCATATATATATATATATATATATATATATATATATATATATATATATATATATATATATATATATATAAACATTCTACAAATATATCAAATTGAAGAGATAAATAGGTATAGATATATATGTATATGTTCTATATACAACACATGAATCTTTCCACACAGCTTTTTCACTATTGTTGTATGCATCTATTGCATGATACGTTTGAAAAGGCAAGCGCAACTTAAACAGCTCAGATGGTGCAGTGGTATGTTTTCTGACTGTAGTGTTCAGGGTACTGGTTTCAAAACTTAAAGTTGACATTTTTTCCATTAATGTTAAATAACTCGATTGCATGATATGTTGGGAAAAACATCATACTATTTTACAGTTTGAATGGCTTAGGGGTTAAGTGCTTTGACTATGGTGTATGAGCACCTGCGTTAAAAAGTTGGGACTGAGTTTTATTTCCATTAATGTTAAATAACCGGACTGCATGATATGTTGTGAAGAACATCATAATGCTCTATATCTCGCATGGCTTGCTGGTTAATTTCTTTGACTATGGTGTATGGGCTCCTGGGCCCAAGACTTGGGCTGATGTTTAATAACCAGAATGCATAATATGTTAGGAAAAATATCATAATACGCTACATCTCAAATGGCTTAGTGGTTAAGTATTTGCACTATGGTGAATGGGTCTTGGGTTCAAGGGCTGTTTATTCTGTTGTTACACTTTAAACTTTATTGCAGAGGGGGAATAAAATAAAGAAAAATGTATTTTGATTTTACTAGGGGTATGGACATTGCTTTCTGCACAATTATCTGTGTGTGGGGCTGTGTGAACATTGATAACATGACAGGGGCTTTGCATTACCTTGTACTCACACACATCCTGGAGAAAGCATATAATGATGGGAGGAACAAATAGGGGCAGATTTTAAATATTGCTCTTACATACTTGGGAATGTATCATGTGTGCTTTACTGTTTTACTATTTTTTATTTATCCATGGACACTAACAGTAGTGCTTGCAGACACACACTCTCGCTGCTGTTGACTTCCGTGCAGGGGGCGTATATATTGTGAGAGCTCTGCTCTCAGACACACACCCTTGCACTCATACACAGATCCATGTCTGTGTAAGAGCTGAGCAGCGTGCCTTCATTACTATTCAAGGTGTGCTGCTGCTGTACATGGAACCGAACAACTCTGTGATGGAATAATGCTATTCCAACACAGAGCTTCATGAATCCATGGGATTGAGTTCTGACAATCATATCATCCCAAGCATAGAGATGCTGGATCCCCTGAGAATGACACAAAACACGTAAGCCAATGTTGCAGTCAATCATCTGCTGATAGTACCGCAGCATCATTCTGGGTGATGGCAGTATACTGCTCAGGGCTACTGTCACACCTGCCTGGACCACATAACCAGAGAGTTCAACTATGTCTCCTGTCATTTAGTTCAGGGAGGTGTGCTGCAGGTCACTCACACCCACATGGATGCAGAGTGAAACTTGTAGTTGTTGTGGAGTGCCATAACTGGCTGTGTCATGTGTTGGATGCTGGCATGTGATAGACATTTGGCTGTTACCTGCTCCATATTCAACTTAGTGAGTGTGATATGTGCGTACCTCAGTAGTCAGTTACCCATAAGCACTGTATTGTGCAAGGTGGTTAGCCTTAGGAGCTTAGGTTGAGGGGGACACTGTATAGGTTAAAAATTTGTCCCTTGGCATGTGCCATGTCATGATGTCTGAGTGGGTGCCTGTCTTGCTGGTCTGTGCTGTTTTGATAAATGTCCATTGAGTGCCTCTGTGAAGGTGGGTGTGTGGCTTTTCACTGTATGTCATGGCTGTCAAAGTGGATGTCATGGTGAACTATGTGTTCTACATGGTGTGTTGTAGGTGTTGATCTTATCCTCTTGACATGCTAGTACAGTCTTTGCTGGAGAGTGCATATGTTCACATTGGGTGATATACAGGTAACACCCACAGGTTTGAGTGTTTGGAGTTTAGAGGGGAGGGTTGTATGTATACATGAGGTAGTTGCAACAGTGCCTCAGAATGGACAAGTGCACCAGGGTAATGGGTGACAGCACAGAAAACTGTCCTGCAATCATGCCAGGAGGGGTGGACATAACTAGTTAGTACTAGGGCTACTTCTGTGATAAATGAGTACTGCTGATTGTTCCCAGCTGCACCACACTTATTGATACATTAACCTGGTGAAGTGCCAAGCCATAATCCCAGTTGAAGTGCAAGGCAGAAAGAACTACCATGATATAAGGGTGGAATAGAAATCAGAAATAAAATCAGAAGAAATGTTGTGATAACGGAGACTGCAGGCACGAACTGGATAACATCTACACTTTATTCAGCACAAAGTAACAACCAAAAAGTGGAATAGAAATCAGACTTACTGCCACATGTAATACTTTACCTCAGCTGTGCAGTTATCAGCAGGTTTGCCCATGTGAAAGTTCATTAAGCTTTGTAGTGCATACGTTAACTGCAAAAATAGTAGACATAACGAGATAGGCAGGAGTTCTAATCCCAATACTGGCAAGTGTGTGTGTGTGTGTGTGTGTGTGTGTGTGTGTGTGTGTGTGTGTGTGTGTGTGTGTGTGTGTGTGTGTGTGTGTGTGTGAATCATGTACTGTGTGGGTTATACCATTTTGATTTGTGTACCACCCTGTAATTGTCCCATCACCCTACTTTACTAGGCCTGCTGATATCATTCACCTTGGAAGTTATTTGGGATGAGGAGAGCTCATGTAAGCTCTGTGGTGTATCTGATAACTGCATAATACTGTCATCGACAGGCAGGGATTCTATTCTCAGTACTGGCAACTGTTTGCGCATGTGTGTTCCTTTGGCCAAAGATCATATCCTGTTTGGCTGATAGCATTTTGATTGGTGTACCATCCATGCTTGTTTACTACCTCCTGATGGCATTACCTTATATAGCATGGTAATGGCATCTGCGTCACATGCAGCATGTTATACCATTCTGCAGGCCATTCCAGTCCTCTGGACAGATGTCTATGTGATATCCAGATGTTTAGGTTCATAGGTTCAAAGGTGTGTACTAGGCTAATGATCCTGGAGCCTTTACAAGCCTAGCCAGAGGATTACCCTGTCATTGTGCCACCTGGCATTATTTCCCAGTGCCTCTGTGGAATAGAGCCACTGCAGTGATCCCTGGGGTGAATTCTTTATTTCCCATCCATTCAGCAAGATTTCTCTTGAAGAGGGCCAGTGAGGTTCTCTGTTTGACATGTATGGGACAGCTAGTCCATAGCATGGGCAGTCTCTGGGTTATGCACCCATCCCTCTGGCATGTTCTGTTGATTGTGGTAAAGAGGTTGAGTTCTCTGGAACCTGTGGTGTGGAGGGATTGGAATATCCTTGGATGTAGCATTTCTAACAGAGCTGGGTTAGACATGGCTTTGTAGGGTAACAAGCAGAGATTCCCTCTAAGTAGGCTATATGAGACTGAGAATAGTTGGAGTGTTTTGAGTCTGTCCATATAGGACAACTGTTTCAGGCCTAGGATCATTTTTGTGAGGTACATTTGTGGCCTCTGCAGTTGTTGCAGGTAGCCATTGAGGCACATGCCAAATGGGACATTGTACCCAATGGTTGGCCTAATGAGGGAAGGGTAGGGGAGACAATGACCCCCTACTTCCTGGATGCAAAACCATTAATAATTAGATGTTCCACATAGAAGGACTGTCTGCCCACAGTGGCAATGTGGTGGTCAAAAGAGAGGTTGCTGTCAACCTATGTTCCCAGATCTCTGATAATGCCTTCTGTGTTCAGTGGACTACCATTGTAGTCGCTCCTACTTTGTGGAGAGGGATGATTGTAGCAGTGCACCTTTTGGTACAGACGAAGCCTGAGGTGAGGCTGTGATTGAATAGGGCACACAGGTGTGGTGCAAGGTCACTCTGTAGTTCATGTACAACACAGCCAGGGATATTCTCAGGTCCCATAGAAGATGTATTCCTGGCCTTGGACAGTGCTATTTTAATCTGTACAGCAGTAATATTGGCTGTCTGGCAATCTACTGGTATTGTGATTTGTCATTTGGGGGGTTGAGGGGAATCAGGTTGGCACTGAATCATTTGCCAGTATATTGGCAATATCTGTTGGCTCGGTATAGGAGGTACCATTGTGCAGTAGCTCAGAGCACATCTGGGTATTGGCATGGAGATTATTCACATAACTATTGAAGGCCTTGTGTTTGCCTTTCCTATCTGCTGCAATTCTGTTTTTATAGCTAGCTTTAGAGCATTTGATGAGTGGTCTCATCCTTTTGTTGAGGCCAGTAAGGGAGTTGTTCCAGTCTTGGGACTTCACCTTCTTCCGCATCAGTTTATTTGTTCCATTGTCGAGTTTGTGTATGGCAGGGGACCACCACATTGGCTTCCTGTTTTGGAGGAGAACATCTTGGTTCTATTGGTTATACTGCAGTTCTTTGTCATGTTGAACACTGACACACCTCCTCATCCTCCGCGATCTTGCGGACACCTGATGGATTTTGGGCAGAAGTGGGTGTTATTAGGAAATGATCAGAATTACCACCACCATGACTACAGGCCCTGTTCTGTCTATGGAACAGCAGCCTAACAGCAGGCTGCTGCCACCAGTGTGATTCACCATAGGGATAATGGTGTTCAGGTTATGAGAAGTGTTGCTTGTGCACCACACATACCTATTAGTACTGTGGCCGTGAGGTCAATCCCTAGTCTCATTACACCATAACACATTTTCACACCTACCTTTGGGAGACATTATGTGCTGTATTGTAGTTTGTATCCACCCCTGGCTGTTTTTGGTGTGTGGATATGCTTCCATCTTCTGACCCTACCCCATAGGCCAGACATATGCAGAATATGGGAGAGTGCTCCCACAGGTAGTACAGAATACCAGTACTAGCAAGGGGTTCCTGCAACTCCCTTGGTGTTGCTGTATGTCCCCTGGTAACCTCCCTAGCCAGGTCTTGACATGTGTTGTCATCATTTTTGGAGGGACATCAGGTTCTTGTCAACAGCACTATTGTCACATATTCACTCCACCTTTTGACAACTGTCTCCACTGTGTTCCATGGTGTATGCACTGCTGTGGTAATGTTGTTGCACCCCAATCTTGACTGATAGCTTTCAAATATGAGATCTTTTCGCTGCTTTGTATGCTGTCTGCAAGCCATGGCTGTTGTTGTTGCAGGCAACTAAGCATATGTCATGGCTTTCCCACTTGTACAGCAGACTGTTATTTGGTGTTAGTGAGAGTGCCTTTACTTGATGACTGTTGTGTATCCAAGCAGACTGTATGCTGTCAGTAAATCACAAGCTGCTGCAATAACATATTTTTTGAAGGGTGTGCACATATATGAATCCAGCATATTGTGAGGTTTGTATACTCCTTATTTGGTGCCCAACAGATTGATTGATTTTACAGGTGAATTGTTCATGTCATAGGTCACATTACAGTTTTGAAAAGATGAGTACTGACGTATTATGGTCTCAATTTGTACAGACATCACAAACACCTGCCATCTTAACAGGGGTGTGTACACTGTTTATATCCACTATATGACAGTAATGTTTCACACATGTCCCTACCTTAGGCTGTTTGTCCACCCATTGTGTTGCTCTCTGTCCAGAAGTCTTGCACTGACAGTCCATGTGTTATGCTACAGAGATGGCACATTCTCATCATATAGGCCCCTGTGGTGACCACTGTGATGTAATGCAGTTGACCCCAACACAGGTAAACATGCACATAAAGCAATATGGCTATGAGTGACAGTTGTGTACATGGTACAGTGCATGGCCTTCACATACCTGGGGTATTGGCAAACCACAACAGTACAATTGCATACTCACCAGCTGCAGGCTGCCATCCCACATGCAGACAGGAGGGACTTAGGTAGTTGTGTGAGGGGAGTATGGTCAGCAGACTCACAAGTGGCATTGGGACAGGATGGATGCAACTTGTGTTCACATGTACAGTACAACCCCCAATACTACACAATTTGCTGTCCTTCACCATAGATGTGCATGTCTGTGCATTAGAAAACCCCATTCACAGCTGCAATCTGACCTGACACATGTACGTAGATATTCTACAGTTACAAGTATGTCTGCTTCACTAGTCTAGTAATCTACACTGGGGCCTTACCTGCACACTCCTCATCCATTGTCTGGGGGATCTGTACTCTGCTGTTGTACTGAGATTGGTGTCCCACGGTACCCATGGAGCTCCCCAGTGGGTATCAGTGGGGCTGCAAGGCCAGGCCCACTCCTGTGGCTGTGCGGTCCCTGGCCACTGCAGCATCCCTTTGCCAGGCATGGCGTATGACATCATGTTCACAATGCCAGATTTGCTTGTATGTACATGCCTGCACACCAACATTGTTTACCCTGTGAACAAGGTTGTCCCATAGGTTGTCTCCTACAGATGTTGCTGGCCCCATCCAAACATTATGGCATGGTTGTGTAGTATGGCTTCTTGGCTTCTATGATTATATTTGTCTGTGCCACTAAGAAAGTTGACATTTGCTGATGCGAAATTGCACCTGAAAGATATAAAAAGGGAGACACATCACAGGACCTCATACATTTGGCAACTATATGTACAGAAATTGCACATCTACATTGAATACCAGTAGCCACTGCTCACAACCACACCATACTCCTGTAACATATCAGCACTGTATCTGCTTGCATTGCACTGCTGGCCCTGAGGTGTCATATTCCCCCCAAAGAGGCCTACTTAATTTCCTACTCCTGTACTCCTCATTCACGTCTGTGTCGAGAGATAACATTGGCCATCTTCCATGTGGATGTGGTGTGGATGGTGCTGGGTACACATGCCTGAGTTCACGTAGGATGCAGGCAGGGATGTTATCAAGTGCCATGGATACCTACATTTGTTGACTTTCAGTAGGCAATATGTACCTGCTCACTGGTGATGAGGGGAGGGGTGTGGGTGCTGTGCATATCCAGCTATAGTGCTGCTGAGCCAGGGGGTGATGTTTGCCCTAAACCTATCTGCAGCAGGTTGCCTATAGCTATGTTGTGTGTATATGTGGCCTGATTGGCCACCATTTCAGGGTGAGCTGGTATGTGGCCTCAGAGATTGCGGGTCTATATTATAAGAACAAAGTTTTAAATATTTGAACACCATATGGGCGACACCAAATGGTCGAATATTTAAAACCTTGCAAGTGTGAACAGAGATTTCTGTAGGGAATTCTTCCCTTTACTTCAACATAGTGCAATCTCGGAGTTGGTATATTTAAGTAGTGGGGGTGTGGGGGGTGCAGGGGGGCTTGCCCCCCTGCTCAGAGCAATCAGGTTGTTTTTTTCTTTTCTTTTTACATTTTTTATTTTGGTTTTGATGTTTTACAACTTTGCTCATATGGTGTCGCCCATATGGTGTTCGAAGTTGTAAAACTTCGTTCTTATAATATAGACCCAAGATTGCAGACATATGTGAAGATTACTTTATGATTGGCCTTGGTGGATGTGTCCAATTTGTACTCATAGTTAGCTTTACAGTACTCCACCTGTGACCTTATATGCTTGATCAGACAAAGGCTGACTTGATGCCAGGTTGGTGTGGTGTCGCCCATATGGTGTTCGAAGTTGTAAAACTTCGTTCTTATAATATAGACCCAAGATTGCAGACATATGTGAAGATTACTTTATGATTGGCCTTGGTGGATGTGTCCAATTTGTACTCATAGTTAGCTTTTCAGTACTCCACCTGTGACCTTATATGCTTGATCAGACAAAGGCTGACTTGATGCCAGGTTGGTGTGTGCTCTTGATTTGGCCTGCACAGCCAATCTAGGGACCAAGTCTGTGGTTTGTGTATTGCTGCTGTCCACCACAAGCATTCAGCCTACCTTGAGGGTGTTGATGTTATCCTGTCGGGTATTGCTGAGACCATACAGCTATGTAGGTTCCCACATAGTATTGTGTTGTGGGCCTGGACACAGCTGCTAGTTCCACCATATGGGATACCCTTCATGTGGGCCTTGCCCATTTACCTGGCCTGTGCAGGGGACATTACAGAGGTGTGGGGGGTACAGCTTCACATACAGAAGGTGGAATTACCTCACAGGACAGGACATTTGGAGACAGCCCAGCAACCTGGGGGACAATGCTCCAGAGTTTCGTACAACTTGTATGTCATTAAAGTTGTTATACACATAGGGGGTTGCTACATTGACAGGGCTTGTCTGGACATGCATTTACTGGGTGACTTGACATCTGACAGTGATATGCCTCTGACATAGCTCTCAACTGGCATGTTGTTCAGAGACTGGCTAGATGTGTGCCTATTATGCTTGGTCTGTTCCTTGACCAACATCTGTTTTTGTGGGGTTGGTAGGATCATGTGAGGATTACATTCAGTACACTTTGTCATCCATTGCTGTTCCACACATCATTTCCTTCAGGGATGTGATGTTACAAGAACACATGTAACAGCAGCTACTGTCTAAATTTGTAACACCGGTATGTGTGATATGTCTGTATTTCCAGCCCCCTGTCCCATACATATGCCATGCGTTGTCCAGATGTCCTGCACTACAAGGTGCAGAGGTATGGTATATCATTAACTACCAAATGCACACCAGTTAGCAATACAATGACCTGTCAGACTCCTGGAATTCTGCACATATGACAGTATGTCTGTCTGGCCATTGTGAACAGACTGCCAAGGTTGTTTAGCAGTGTTGTGTCTTTGTTTTTTAGGCTGGGTAGGGAGAGCAGCAGCTGTGAGTTCCATACATCCTTTACCTATCTAACTCTGCATGCTGCTACAGCTGCTGGTGGTCTATCAAGTCTGTATGCTTGTAGGGGTTGACTGTGACATGTCATGTAACACCTATGGATTCCCAGTACACTGTGGATTGGGACAGTATATGTAGGGGTAATGTGTGAGTGGCAAACGGTATGTGGTTGCTCTCACAGTATTATACTGTCTTATTCAGTTTTCTTACTGGTATGTTGCTGTCACCGTGGTACACTTGTTTGGGGGTATGCATATATATATATATATATATATATATATATATATATATATATATATATATATATATATATATATATATATATACACACATACATACATACGCACACATGAGTTATTGCTATGTGTGTATACAGCTATACTTTAAATGCAGCTTGTATGCTGCTAGTAGACTTCATGTCTGTTTAATAGAAACAAGTATAAAATAAATGACTGAATCACATGCCACTTTATTCAGTACACTCTTAACTTCCCAATTTTTTTCTCAAGAATGGTATACAGATCATTGGATCATGTCAGCATGCTTGCCAATTTTGCTCACTACAAACACATGCTATGTGTATAGCACTGTTATTGTAAACAGCGTGATGTTTCTTTAAATTTCTGTTAAATTGCATCTGTTTCTTTAAGGACAGAAACATAGCTTTATTAATATGAACAGATGGGTTTAGTGAGATACTGAGTGCAATATAAAAATGTAGTTGACAGAAGCCCAGTTACAGAAAGCATCTGCATGATATGAAAAGTGACTGGGTGTCCCGTGTAGTGGTTCTAGAAAAATAAAAAAATCAACCATGTCGAAGGAAGAATTCAAATAGGAAGTTAGACATTGTTCATTGCAGAAAATTCCAAAGAGAGCTACTGAAAGAAACTGGTCCCAGTTGTATAAGCCTGAGTTAATGCTACTTGCTGTTCATCTGTTTAAACCACATCATTTTGCTTGGAAGAACCTGCCTTACTGAAATTTGTATATTACAAACTGCATTATTTTTATAAAGACTGGCAGTATCTGCTGCTTCAGTCTTCCATGTTGGTAGATCGTGTCAGGCACGTTTGCACAGATTATTAATGGCAAAGTAATGACAAAACATGTATGATTGTTAACATGAATGCAATCTCTCGATAAAGCAGAATAAAGAAACAACCTTGTGTGTCTATCCATGTACTAAAATGAGTATGGTTGAGCAGTTGTTACAAACCGTAGTTATTGCAGCTGAAGGGATGGCCACTATAGCCAAGTTGGTGGCTACTCCATGGACAGTACCACCATTAAAACAGCTTACCCAGAAGGTTGATCCCAAGGTGTTTCTCATTACTTTCTGTTGGTATGACAATCCGGAAGGACTGTATCCAGATGACAGGGAGAGAGATCTTATTAGTCCATTAGCTAGAGAACTATTAAAAGACTTCATGGACACAGAGGTGACTAACTACCATGAAAATCATATAGTCGAAGAGGCTTTACTTGCTAGAGCTGGTGTCACTTTAGGGTCACAAGCCCAAATGTTTCATACCTAGACATTTTCTCATAATAAATTGGCGAAGTCACAATTATACAATTTAAAGCATATTATTCATTTATAATTAAATATGGAGGGTCATCATACCAAGTCAAATGATTGAAATGATCTTTGCCTACTGCTCTATGAAAAGGAGGTACCAGACTAACTCTAATGACTAGTAAAACTGTTCTGTCATGAAACCATGTGTAAATCTGAGTAGTCTAAACATTTAGCAAAACCTATGTACAGTGTTGGTAACAGGCAAGAAGTAACAAATGTGGAAAAAGGACCATTATGTAGCACAATTCTCTATTAATGACAGTAACACTATTATCCTTGTGGAAGCTATATCCTATAAAGCACTATTAATGTAGTTATATTTCTACAGCATGATTAATTATCTCTTAGAATGGCTGTCACTGCATTGCGTTGCTGTACAATTACCACAGTGGCTTAAGGATAAAGACAGTTAAACTCAGGCAGTATTGCAGCAGTTATAAAGCAGGTATGTATGAAGAAAAGTATTACTAACCAATCAGTAGACATTGTGTGCATTCATAGTGAAAAGTAAATGTATCCTATTACTCAGAAGTACAAACTGGGTTAGGAAAGTTAATCCACCCATTTGATGCCATTTCCAATATAACAAAATGCATGATAAAAAATAAAATTTTTGCACTTTAAAGAGTTATGAAGACCATGAAAAAATGAAATAATTTATTTTGACAGTCCACACTATCAGTGTAGATGAGTAACTAGCAAGTGAATAAGCATGAGACCTGCCTTTGTATGGCTTAGAATAGGAGAAAAGCAACAACCAGACACATTCAATGAAGGATATGATTCCAACAAAGACCAGTACATAGGTCTATAAAGCCCTAAAATACAACAGTTGGCAATGAATGTAATGAAAGGAAGATGCTGTATCAGTTAAAGAGATATATCAAACTATAATCCCTTATTAAACAAGAAGAAGACTTAATAAAACTTTGCAGACTGGATGTGTTGCAAGGCATTGAGCTGAAGTATCACTGCAAACTGAAAATGTTGCAAAGTAGATTAGTGGAGTGACTAGCAGAATAGAAGAGAAGAAACATAAATGCTCATTGAAAGAATGCATTCTGAGGCAATGAAGTTAGGAAATATGGAAAGTATACCATTTAATTGAATTCTAAACTTTCTGTTAGGCTACAGAAGAACACAGAAAAGAATTCTAAGCATCTTGTGGATGTTGAAAGGAAGAAATGTAATAATAATAATAATAATAATAATAATAATAATGGGTAAATTTGAGTAGTTAAAGGAAGAAAAACAGTGGTTGACTTCTAAACCTAACTTTGTTAAAGTAAGACAGAACCCTCAAATAATCTTGGCAACACGTAACTGTGAATAAGGAAGACTAAATCTGAAAATAAATCCATTGCAGAGTGCTGACAACTTAGAAAATAAAAAGAAATTGCAGGGGTGATATTCAGTCACTCTGAGACATAGGGGATCTACACAACTGAGAAGAAAATGAGATGGTACTGGATATAGAGAAACAAGATAACCTTGAGCAGATCCCTAATGATATTTATATTGTGTGAAAATACAGGAGCTCTAGGCAAAAGGAAAAGGGTCATATGCATCGCATTCATAAACAAAGGAATTGAGAGCAATTAAATTAGATGGAAGTAAGCAATTCCTCATCAAGTCTTTTAAAATCCTTAGATTCTGATGCCTATAATTTGAATTTAAATATATTTTGGTTAGACTGGGCTATGAAACTAAATAACTTAAAGACACACCTAGACATAAAGCTAATACTAAATTTAGAGCTAAGGCACATACTTACTATTTGCCAGGGGATAGATTCCAAAGGAATTTCTCACTGATGAAGGGACATTCTACAGAATATTAAAAACAAAATCTGTCACTTCATCACTAATCACCCTGACATGAGAACCACTGCCTCACCCTCAAAAAAGTCAAATGTGTCCCAGTGCAGCACATGGTAAATCTGATACCAGGTTCTTTCTTTATCAAACTTCTCCAGTCTAACTCATTCTCACAACTAGCTGCAAGACATTATACCAGACACACACGGTGTTGAACTTTATATGCCACTCCAAAACATGCCCCTCTCCAGTTCCTACAAACTAACTGCAAAGTACCAACTACACTTTCTCTATCTTTGCTCTTAAACTATAGGATCCTCCCCCCCAAAATTAAAGAAGTACAAACTACCTTCTCCACTTCAGAGCTGAACTTTGAAATAC
>NC_056744.1:1203259580-1203432080 GCF_019279795.1 Protopterus annectens | reverse complement strand
TTTTGTCCACAACAGGTTAATTCAGGGTTAACGTGATCCTAGAAAAAATACCTGCATTTAAATTTTAACTGTGATAAAGCTCTTTTCCTTCCACTAAAGTATCAAATACTCTCCTGTTTGATTAAAGTGCATACAGTGTAAAACAGAAAATACATTTAATGCCACTACATTTTACACTATGCCTATATAGAACATTGTGATAAATGTGGTATGTGTAAACAATGCAATTCAATTCTAGAAGGAACATTTATCATGGTTGAAACTATAAATTTGCATTTGCAGAGTAGAATATTTTAATTAGGGTGGCAGTGTGGTGTAGCGGTTAGCATTGCCACCTCATAGCAAGAGGTTCTCCTGTTCAATTCTTGGCTTGGAGGCCTTCTGTGTGGAGTCTGCATGTCCTCCCTGTGGTCATGTGGGTTTCCTCTGAGTGTTCCAGTTTCCTCCCACATCCTAAAGACATGCTGTAATTGGATTGGATATTCTAAATTGGCCCTAGGCATGAGTGCGTGCATGTGTGTGTGTGCCTTCTGTGGAAAGTTGGGAGCTGGGCTGGCAACTCGACACCATGAAAACTTCACTGCCAATCATAAGCAGTCAGGTGATCCACTGTGGTGACCCCTAACTGGGAAAAGCTAAAAGAAGAAGAGTAGAGTATTTTAATTGTGGCAGTAGTTGTTTAGTTAACATTGGTATGTACTTAAAATGTATTTTTATGTAGGGAAATACAGCACTGAATAAATGAATTTACAAACATCAATATGCTACCTGTCACAAGGATACAAACAATGCCCTATAAACTCCAACCAATTTCCCAGTCACTCCCTAACCCTAAACTACTCTCCTACTCCCTAGCCTAAAATTACTCTACTATGGCCCTAACCCAAAACTCCCCTTCCATTTCTTAATCCTAAAACTCCTTTTCCACTCTTTAGCCTTAAAATTCCCTTCCTATTCCCTAACCATAAAACTCCCTTCCTGCTCCCTAAATGTAAATCCTTTAATCTGCTCTCCTGCTCACTCCCTCACTGCTGCTGCTACACTTATCTCACTCAAATAATGCATACTTCATATTCAAGTTTGAGCATGAGCAGCAGCCTGTATGAGATACAAAAAGCTTCAGTCCCTGACATTGAGACAGTGATCATTTGAGTGTTTGGAGATCAAGTGGTCATAGCAGAATCTCTCTTTGTATATTAGATTCTGAAGAAGTCATATATTAACTGGTTGAGGATGAACATATTTTTTTTTGCACTAGTTCCTTTATGGGTAAATTTTCTTTGAGTTTTATTTTTTTACGCATGTTTTACCGGTGCTGATATATTTAGTGAATTCATTTATTTTTGTTTAAGCTTCCTCTATTTACCTTAACAATAATATCACTGTGGGTCTGTTTAATGCTATCTTATCTCTCAGTAGACACTACTTTCTCATTTTTCTCTGCTTTTTGTTCTATTTGGGTGAATGAATACCACACTCCTGTTTTCTTTTTTTTTTCACTAGGTGGCTTACTCTCTAAATAGGTTACCTCAGAGTATATTTTATTGCCAGTTTCAAATTTTTCCTTACTTACAGATCCCTGTTGACTAGAGTCTTCACTTTTTGTTACTCGTGAAGGTGGTTGTAAACCTCTGTCCAGTTAATATGTCTTCCTATCTTACTGCATCATTGAAATCATTCTTAGTGGTAAGTTTTTCTCCCTCAAAACTTAGCTACTTTTTAGAATTCTCCATTTTTGATTTTTTCACTTTTTAGATTGACAGAAAGTTGTGAATTATGTTCAGGTTGTGTATTTCCCATTCTTAAAAGAAAGAAAAATGTCTAAATTTGACAAACTAAATAAGTGCATTTGTCATTGTTTGTTTATTAAATTGTATTTCTGAATAGTGATCTTTGGAACTATTTTATTTTTTCTCTCTTTTTAAGTGAACAATTCTTGGAAAGCATAGTTTTCCATTCTGTTCTTCATTTTCCATATCTCCTAACTTTGTTTCTTTAGCATGTACTCTTTTAGTGAGTGTTCCATTCTCCTTTCAACTGCTAGTCACTTTTATTTCCTGCTTTAGAACAAGTTGAGGCTGCAATAGTATATCCATTCTGTTCTGTACTCTCCTATAAAACATGACAGGCTGCAATGATAATTCTTCTCTCTGCTTTACAACCCTTTCAGTTGGTGACATTTCAGTGGGTAAGTCCGTTATTTCTAATGTTTCTATTTTTGAAGGCTGCTCTGTCAGAGCTGTAAGCTGGCATATCTCAATACACGGTATAGGTCTTTGTTATGTCTTAACTTAGTCAAGTTGTTGAACCTTTTGGCTAATATTATTCTTTAATCTTTCAGAGATTCATACACTTTAGTGAATGTATCTGACGGCTTTTTCCTCTTTCCCATGTTATGCAGTAGTACAGTTATAGGTCTCTTTACGTGCTGACTTCCCTCTGCACATTGTTAATCAGGTTTATCAAAAGGGTTACCTTCTTCCAATATCTTTCACAAATTTTTAAAGTGGGGAAAATCTATCCATCTTATCATACCATGTGTTAAATTGCTTACTTCAGCAAGAGGATGTGCTACCTTCCTAAACACAGTTTGTATTTCTAACTGAGGAATAGGATACTGTTTCATATATTCATGGATGCATACTATGCCAACAATATTTTATCTAAAATTATTTTCTTTTTCCATATATGCTTTTTTGTCATGGCCATGTTATAATAGATTTAACATAAATACAGTTCTATGTTTGGATTGTTAGAATAGATTGTACATAAATGCAGTTATCTATGTATAGGCTTGGAAATGTTGGAAATGCAACCTTTTAGAAACAGGCTTATATCTTCATTTTATATCTTGCATTTTGCATACATTTTCAATAAATGCAGCTTCAGTGAAAAAGCACAACTGAGCTTTAGGCAGTGAGTTACCTTCAGGTCAAACACTGATAAATAATTATAGAACTGTTTTTTTTTTTTTTTTTTTTTTTTTTGTAGTTATGTCATAGTCATGTTATGGGTGCTTGTTTTTGATAGGAACTGGTTTTCTGTGGTCTGACCCCCCCCCCCAGGCTCCCATGGAGAATAATATCACTTTGCTAAAAATTATGCCAATTTGGGTTTCTATTCTGGGTTTGGTCAAACAAATTCAGAGGCAAAAGGATTATTTTCCATTCAGATAATCAGGCAATATTTTCAAATTTAGTTAAGAAAACCTCCAGGTCCCTGGGTGTTATATTCTCGAACTGCTAGTGCTGTAAAGCTTCTGCATCAACCTGACTTTTACTGCTAAGTTTATATAAGGCAGTCTTAATCAGATAGCTGATATCCTCTCAGGATTGCAATTTCCCATGTTTCAAGAATCTACATCCCACAACCACTCCCTCAGTTGTCTGACTGATTGCAGAGGATGGATGATTGAAATGTAAATACACTCATGAGCAGAAAGTGCATAGGCTTCTTATTCTATGGCTAATGTGAGTTTTTATCTAGTCTATATGTAGCTGCTTTCCACTGATAACAGTTTGTCCTTTCCCCTTATTATGCATTATGCATTGTACAAATATTCTTTAGGTGATGCTGTGAAATCTATTTGCATTCACTTGGAAGCCATTAGTTGGTTGCTGCATTTTTCAAGGTACCTGATTGCACAAATCACTGAGCCATTCATAGAGACCTTAAAGGGTGGGGTAGAGTAAAGGGATTAACTGTTGAAAGAAAGTGCCCTATAGGTAGATTAGTATTGTAGGATATAGTTTTGTGGATACACAAACTGATCAAGGATTACCACACTTACATAGTGTGAGCAACATTAGTGTCTTGGCTTTATGTGGGGGCATTCAGTGTCACTGAGCTCCTGCAGTCTTTATACTGGAGAGATCAGTCTTTGACCCAAGGAGTAGTTGTTGTATAGATTCATAAATCCAAAACTGATGAGAGTAAAGTTAGTTAGGAAGTAATGATGGACAGAGGCAAGGGTGCTATGTTTTGTCTGGTATGCTAGGTCTGGACATTGAACTATTTAGCAATGGATATGATGTCTTTTGACTTATATTTTAAACTTCACTGAAATCTACCTATCTAGCTCCAAAGGTTGGATTATATTCTAAAGAAAGCACTTGACAGACAAGAATTATCCAGTCTAGAATGTAGTTCCCATTCATTCTGTATACAAAGAACTGGAGATTTTGCACAGGAAAGGCCATCTTTTGAGATTGTAGAATGCACAATAGATGGTCATCTTGCACATACCTTTCTTATGTTTGATTAAAAAAAAATCATTTTATTTATGAGCTCAGTGAAAAATTGTATAACTCATTCAGATAGCAGACATTATTAATATTTTCTTATTTATTCATTACCAGAACATCTTACACAGCAGTCTTGTTGTAGAATGATGCAAACTTGATCCTGGTGTT
The DNA here is from genome assembly GCF_019279795.1 of Protopterus annectens. Classification (NCBI taxonomy): domain Eukaryota; kingdom Metazoa; phylum Chordata; order Ceratodontiformes; family Protopteridae; genus Protopterus; species Protopterus annectens. Next base: position 1,203,427,668 of record NC_056744.1, on the reverse strand, counting down.
TATAAGGTATTGTGGAAAAAATTATAAGGTCTGTACTGGGATCAGCTTTAGTCTGTAATAGGTAATGTTTTCTTATAGTGCAGTTTCCCTGAAGTAATGATCATTCTTCTGTAAAGGAATGACTTTTTTTTTCCCCAAATGTTTTTTTGTCCAGAATATTGTCAGATCAATCAGCCATTTTTGGTTAAAATAGTTGTTTTAAGATCATCTGGTCTGCTATTATCCTAAAATTTGCTGGCTTGGAGTGAAAAAAACATTATTAATAGAGCTCACTAGACACTTTATCAACTACCCAGTGCCAAAGCAGCATTACAGCAACTTTTTTTGGTAAATGAGCATTCCAAATCTTATGACCTTGTTATTTCATGGTTCTGTGATGATGGGATACATCTAGTGGGCAGATGGTTAAACTTGTTCAGATTTCACTTGGTTTGTTTTTTACAAGAATATTTTTGATCAATGTTTTAGGTCCTGTCTTATATTTATGATACTGAGTATTGCAAAACAAATAAAAAAAAACACAAAACAGCTAAACAGCAATTAGGTAGATGTATTTGAAACATGGAGAGGTTGTATATTTTATCTGATGAACATCTGAAGGTGCAAATGTGTCCTGTTATCATATATACTATGAATATTTATATGACCAGGGAGAGGAGATAAGGCTGAAATAATGGGCTGCCTGTCGTCCTTCAAATTCCCCCTCTTTCCTGTGTGCTTGTGGCATGCTCAACAGGTAGAAGAGTTGTGTATAAAGGTGTGCAGGAGAGGCTGGCAAGTAAGCCACGGGGACCCTGAGTTGCACCTCTTAGCTAAGAGTAGGGGAAGCAAACCAGCAAGAGTGAAGTTAAATTATCTGGCAAATAACTACCCAATCCCAGCAATTATATGGATAACAATAAGGTGACTATCAATGCATTGTAGATGTTTGAAGGTTATTATTGCATTTGATCTGTTTGTAATGTGTCATGCAATAAAAGGTTGCAAATGCCATTGTTGATTTTGTCTTATTTGGGGAAAGGTATGTGACAATATATTCTTTGTCATACTAACATCAACTTATGATCTCTTACAGACTATCTCCTTTGTAATACTATGGAAATGATCTACATATACTCTTTAGTGGGTCTATATTATGTGATCGAAAATTCAGATGTTCGAACATGTAATGATTGACCCCAACAGAGCGAACCGGCAAAATGTCGAATGGCCGGAAAAAAAATAAGAAAAACCCAAACAAACCATTAAACTGCTTTATGCGGGGGGGCAAGCCCCCCTGCACCCCCAAACTCCCCGCTACTTAAATATACCAACTCCAAGACCACACTGCATTGCAGTAAATGGAAATCTCCCCTTACGGAGATTTCCGTTTACGTGTTCGACATTCTGCCATTTCTCTCAATTGGGGTCGATCATTACATGTTCGAACATCTGAATTTTCGATCATGTAATATAGACCCCTCTTTAGTACTTTCTGCCATCTCACATACATACATCTTTAGTGCCTCATGAGAAAAAAACTGAATGTGATTTAACATCCCCAATACTCAAAAATGTTGCTTTTGCCTTCCTTCTCCTTGTTGCTACCTCCCCGACCTTAGTGTACAAATTTCCAAATTTCAGGTTTCTACCTCTGCTTCCTGCTGAAAAAAAATCATTGTATTGTTTCTTCTTCTTTTACTTCACAAAATATGATATGCACAAAACATAGTGGGCCAGATTCACGAATGGCCAAATTCCATGTAGGAACAGTATAGCTGCTCCTGCATGCAATATGGCCGCCGTGTGATCCAGGATAGGGCCATTTTCACATGCACAAGTGGTCCTATACTGTTCCAACACAGAATTCCGTTCAGTATGCAGATCACCTTATTTGGTGGTGAAAACCATGCAAATAAGGTGATTTTGCGATCCAGCAAGCTGAACGGATTCCATATAGGAACAGTGTCAGTGCCAAAATGTATTTGGCTAGTAGCCGAATACATTTTTGCATCTGACAAAACAGAGGCATGTCAGCTCGTGAATAGCATGTATAATGTAGAACAGTTGTCTGGCCAAATATAAGGCCATTGGCATTAAAAGCAACATATTTTTTTTAAAAAATACAATTTTTATTTTTTTTGGCCACTCTCTGATGTTTAAGCTAAGGGCAGTGGTGCGCAAACACGGGGTTGCCAAAAATAAAAAAAAGGGGAAAAACAGCTATTTAACAGAAGTATGCATTCTGCTATTATAGTCAATGGCAGGCAGAATGTAAACAAGACAAGACAAAACAAGACAAGGTTGCCAAGGGGAAAGGGTTTGCTTGGGAATTGTAACCATGGACCTGCACACTGGGGTATGCAAATGAAGGGACCTATACTGAATCACAGATTTCTACCTATTGGAATCCTGCACCTAACCGTGCAGGCGCAGGAATAGGGAACCATGTAGGCAGGACAAGAGGATGACTTCAGTAGGGGGTGTGTCATGCTTGGTGTAAACTTATTGGAGCCCTGCGGCCTGTGTTTGCTCTTAGCTAAGCAGAGCTAAGGAAGGGAGTGTGTCTCACATTGTTGAGCACTGCTTTCCCTGCTTAAAAAGGTGTGCTCGCTGTGCACTGGGTTTTAGACAAAAGAAAACAAAAAAAAAAAACAGGAAATAGCAGCTCAGTTCACATGTAAGCACTGGGTATGCATGGCACACCTTGGGGCTTAAACGGGAAGGCAATGGGAAGGGAAAGCAATAGTAGGAAGGTAATCAAGGAGAACTAGCATAGCTGGCAGGTGAAATGTATCAGAATCAGCCAATTACATAGGCAGCAGCCTAGCCCAGCACACTGCAATAAACTATGCAAACCCCTTTCACTTTGTTTTTTCCCACAAACTCTACACCACTGGTGTACACAGACGGGGAAAGTTTACCTGGCAAAACTAACAAAATGATAGGGGCTGCTGTCTCTCTCATACATAAATATGTGCAAGAGGCTGAGGGTGGTGAGGATGTGAATGCTGATGACCATCCCACAGTGAGGAGGAGGAGGAGAAGAGTGTACAGACCCAGGGTAACCTACCAGGGACTACATGAGCTGGAGGTATTGGAGCACTCTAGGGTATGCCCAGGGCATTACCTTGAAAGTGTGTGCTGGCAGCCCTGGAAGCTATCACGACTCCCACATCTGGCAAATGACACAGCTGCACCAGTCATTTGCCAGTGGGGCCATCCCATATGGCCACCTAGTGGAGGATGCTGGCTATGCACTGGAGCTGTGGCTGATGACACCCCTCAGAAATGCACACACACCTGAACAAGAACTCCATAATGAAGCACACGCACAGACCAGAATCATAATATAGCATGTGTTTGGGATGCCCAAGTCACGGTTCCACTGCCTGGACATATCCAGCGGACCCTTGCAGTACTTTCCAGCTACATGTACACAAATGTTCATAGTATGTGCCATGCTACACAATATGATCCTGCGGAAACAGCTGCAGCAGGAACAGCATGGGGCAAGGCCACACCCCCCCCCACCATTGCCAAGGCCATCACAGGCACAGAGGGACTCAGAGGAGGAACTACCTGAGCCTGCCCATGTATGCAGACGGAGGCATGCCCAGTATGCACAGGGCTTGACAAAGAGGCAATGCATAGCACATACACTGACACGGTAGGGACCCGGGGAATGACTTCTCTCTCTGACTCACACATACAGTAAAAGGAATGCCAAACATGACACTACCTGTGCTTTACCATGTATAGGGAGTGTACTATATGCATCCAACATAGTCAGTCCTCCAGCAACGTCATCAATACTGGCACAGCCATAACGTAGGTACTCTTCCTATCAGTTACTGAATAGAGTAGTATGTTCTGATAGTTGTATCTATGGTATGGACGTGAGCATGCAAGAGAATCGAGTGGTTGAATGGGGTGGCAGCAGATAGTGGACATCTATATGGGCAGCATGAAATCCATAACAAATATTGGTGTCAGCATACTAGGCAGTACTAGACATGGTGACAAATCCCACTGCAGTACATGTGGTGGCCCACCTTTGTGTCCATAGGACACACACATGCATGTCAGTGAGGCTCACATACCCACCACCAGCCTCAGCCAGCAGAACAGGTATAAAGGACCATAAAGAAAGGCTGGGCTAAGGCTTTCAATTGATGGCAATGGTGAACAGCCCCCTCTCCAGACCTACACAGACAGACTGCAACAGGTCTGGCAGTTGTGTGTTAGTTCTTGAGGGTAGGAAGTCTGAAACTGAAATGTAGGTCAATAAAACCTAAGATATGTACTCTACTGATATGCCTCCAGTCTGTATGATAGGTCAGAATACAAAATGAAATGGAAGCCTGAAATACCAGTACAGTCATAGAAAATGTTTAAAGTAATCAGCTGTGCCCCCCCACAACCTATGTAGAAATGCAGTAACATATAAGTGTGAGGAGTAATATCTGTGGAGCATATATTATCCAATCTACAGGATAGATTGTTGCATGAGTACAATATGCAGCGGTCTGTGTTTTAGGTTGTTGTGTGTTCAATATTGTCTGGAAGTGGTCAGCATGTAGGCATCGAGGGTTATGTCTCAGTGGCCTATGGGCAGTATTTATTATTTTATTTATTTATTTAAATTTGTTGACCGGGAGTGTCCGACTGGACGTGGGTCCATTTTCAGCGGAGGCCTGGGGAGAAAAGCTCCACAGTAAAATAAACAGACAGTAGTTACATTGGATTACATAGTGATTAACAATTTAACATAGAAATTACTTACAACATATTTACAGATGAAGAACATAGTACATCAGTAGACAACTAGAATCTTTATCTGTGAAGTACATAACAGGCATTAACAAATGTAACAATGAGAAGTTCCTGCTGTATAATAAGTACTAGGCTTATGAGCATCTGAGCTTGCTATCATCAAGGTAGTTAGTGGAGGTGAAAGAAAGGTAGTAGTTGGATGGGGTGGATTATATTAGAGTGGGAGTTGCAAGGGCATAGCCAGCATGTTTTTAGGTGCGCTTTTAGTAAAGTTTTGAAGTTGGTGCATGATGGTATGGAGGTAATTGTGGGTGGGAGTGAGTACTGTGCCTTACAGGGCCATATTCCAACAACTGAAGTGCCAACCACAATGCATCCCAGCAATACCCATGTCAGCAGTTGTCCATACTCACTGTCCAGATGTCAATATCTATTGCTGTCTGAAAGATGGACATGCCATGAATGTGAGCCCATACATGCACACAGTACACAGATGGAAATACCCTAGACAGAGTGCATAAAATGTAACTGTCAACTGCACATAATTTTGGAATTCTTGAAGTAAAAAGCAAGTACTGAACCAACATGGCCTAGCCGTATTGGTTTGGTACTTGTTTTTTACTTCAAGTTTGCAGTTTTCTTGTACTGCACCTTTTACCTGTTCCTGTGTATTTTTATTTTTTTGTGGAAACTTTAAAATTGTACAGACAGGTTATCAGGACATTAGTTGTCCGTGTAGTATGGGATACTGATGTAGTCTGGACAATCACTGGCAGACTACAAAAGACACAGTTATGAAGTAATGAGAGACTGCCTATGCCCCCGCACAAGGCAGCATAAGGGAAATGTCCCAGGTATATCTGTGTCAGTTGCAAGTAGCTTCCATATCATGCATGCACTCAGCTCACCCCGCCATTAGCCACAGGTTTGTCACAGGTCATATCTTTGCTGCTGGGAATGAGTATAGTATTACCCCACTTCTGTATGGGAATTACCACAGAATGCAGCATGCTGAAGAGGTGTTCTATGCAGGTGTGTCCCTAGCTGTAAGCAGCACTCTGCCTGCATCTAGACCAATGGGTCAATATGCACAGGAAATATTGCCATTAACACATCGCACACTTACCCTGTCACCCCAGGAAAATCCACTGGGTCGCAACTTGGGAATGTAGGAGTGACAGAATGCACTGGCCTGATACAGATGGTCTGCATCACTATCAAATGGCCTACAGCCCTCTGTCACAGGCCTGTGCCTCACCCGTAGTGCCAATGTATGGTATCTCATGGGATCTCGACTAACAACCTAACACAGTCAAGAGAACACAAATGCAAGGCCATGTTGACAAATCCCAGTAGCATACCCCCCATGTCCTACTGCATGAACTGTGGACCAATCCGTAAATACCGCTGGGATGAAGGGCCAACTATAGGGATACTTCCCAGATATCGCTCGCATAATGTTAGGACAAGGATAAAATAATAGAGTGGGGGGGTGTGTAGATGGATGGATGCCATGGAGTGTGTGAAGTCTGAAACTCTGATGTGTGCCCATAATACCCCTGCCTGCAAACCCAGTAATGGGTGGCTAAAAACCTGCTCGTAAACAAAAATGTGAAGGGGAACTGACCAGATATATGAGCCCTGCCTCTGGATAACATGGGTGAATCTGTACAGCTTTATGACCTGTATATGCTGTATGTATGTACAGAGGTATGGCCACAGCAGGATATGGCTATTCTGTTAAGTCAATATATCTACAAGAAGGGGATCCTCAGCCACCATACAACCAAGGTGCTGGGCCATATACACAGACCCTTCAGCAAGTGTCTGTAGCTATCCCTCCAGAATGGCAGGAGTGTGCAAGAATCTGTAGGCTGCGGACCACAATACTAGACTCAGCTTCATTCATCTTGTATTTTCCAGTAAATAACTGTGAGCAAATAATTATATCTGTCAGTAGTTGATGACATAATACATCACAGTGTAAAACAGTACATATGTCTGAATTTCTCTGCTAACACCAACCATGTAACACAAGTGGCACAGACAGCAATAGTTACAGTATCCCCTATCTATTGCCCATTGTGACTCCATATTGTCAACCTATCTACAGATATCCTGCAGAAAAAAGTTGCTATCTGTAGGTTGCGAACACCAAACCCTGGGCTGGAGTACAGCCCTACCTGGAATGGATTCACATACTCAATACAAAAGGTCATAATGTGCATGCTCCTACACTTTAGAGAAATGAAGCCCATGTCTGACAACACAGCGAACTATACATATCTGTCATTTGCAGATGTCTGTGCACACACACCAAATTGTACACCATTTATGCTTCATACATACATTGGATAGGAATACGCACACATATCCAAGGCCAACACACTATAATATCAAACATACACACACAGAGATGTGGAGAAGAGAGAGACAGACAATGACAGATAAAATTCCATTATGAGGCCTGTCCCACCCACTACACATCCAATTGGTGGATATCACATGATGTGCTGATGTCAATCACTGTAAACATTCCTTTTGGTAGCCCTCAGCCCTATAGTGTCTGTGGTGCTTGTGATAACTGTGTAACACAATAGTACAAACCAGTATTCATGTAGCATTTGTATACTCAGTCCTGTCAAATGTAAAGTTGCGTGTTGCTGAGTGTGTGTGTGTTTTTCCAGAGGAATGGTTTATGGCCCATTCACACACACTGCACTTTCCATTGCCCATGTTAGCACTCCTGCTGATGTCAGTCACCTTAAAATAAACCATCAGCAAATCTCAGTCCTATAAGCTCTGTGGCATTCACGATAACTGCATAATACTGTAGTTTAGCAAATTAGTTAGGTAGGAGTTCTAATCACAAACATAGCAACTGTGATAATGTGTGTGTGTATGTGCAGCTGAATGACTATGAGGCCATTCACACTCACTACACCTGCCATTGCTCACTTTAGCACACCTGCTGATGTCAGTCACCTTAAAATAACCCTTTGGCCAATTTTCAGCCCTATAAGCTCCATGGTGCTTGTGATAACTGTGTTAATACTGTAGTGTAGCAAACTAGTTAAGTAGGAGTTGTAATCCCAGACATGGCAACTGTGATAGTGTGTGTGTGTGTGTGTGTGTGTGTGTGTGTGTGTGTGTGTGTGTGTGTGTGTGTGTGTGTGTGTGTGTGTGTGTGTGTGTGTGGAGATGAATGATTTTGAGGCCATTCACATTCACTACACCTGTCATTCCCCTACTTTAGCACACCTGCTGATGTCAGTCACCTTGAAATAACCCTTTGGCCAAGTCTTAGTCCTATAAGCTCCCTGGCACTCATGATAATTGTGTAATGCTGTCGTATAGCAAACTAGTTAGGTAAGACTTCTAATACCAGACATGGCAACTATGAAAATGTGTGTGAGAGTGTGTATGTCTTTGTTGACACCTGATGTTGTGGTCATTCACACTTACTACACTTCCCTTATTCCTCCATTAGCTCTGCAGCTGATGTCACTCACCTTCAAAGATACAATTGGACAACTCTTCACCATATAGACTCTGTGGTGCTTTCAATAACTGTGTAATACCATAGTGTAGCAAACTAATTAGGTGGGAGTTCTAATCCTGGTCCTGGCAACTGTAAAAATGTATTTGTTTATGTGTATGTGTCTTTGTTGATACCTGACTTTGTGGTCATTCACACATACTACACTTCCCTTACCCCTTCTTTAGCTCTGCAGCTGATGTCACTCACCTTCAAAGATACCTTTAGACAGCTTTCCAGCATATAAGCTTCATGGCGCTTACGATAACTGCATAATACCATAGCATAGCAAATTAGTTAGATGGGAATTCTAATCTCGGTCCTGACAACTGTGAGAGTGTGTGTGTGTCTTTGTTGACACCTGATTTTGTGGTCATTCACAGTTACTGCACTTCCCTTACCCCTCCTTTAGCACTGCAGCTGATGTCACTCACCTTCAAAGATACCTTTGGAGAACACTCCAACATATAAGCTCTGTGGTGCTCATGATAACTGTGTGCCACTGTAGTACCTATACATAGCTGGCTAAGGGTTTGAAAGCGAGTACTGGCAAGTGGGTGTTGGTGTGATTGTGTAAATGACAAGATCCATTGCAGAGTGGATTTAGCCACATTTTCATATTGAGGACCCATATGTCCCAATGTCACATTACAAGGCCAACAGTTGTCAAACACTGTAGAGGATGCTGTAGATAATCCACAGCCATGCATTAACATATAGGCAACCAGAGACCGCTCTCCAGCCACGGATCATACACAAACACACTTAGCTCTCTCTCTTCCTTTCTTTCCTTTCTCTCTCTCTCTCTCTCTCTCTCTCTCTCTCTCTCTAGCCCCCTCTCTGGTAGATGTGGAACAATGCATCTGTTTTGCATAGGCATCAGTTTGACTTTGGTAGGCAATGCCTGTGCACAAATTGGAGTCCTCCACTTGCTAATTACATGTGGAACAGCTCTGGTATCATTCCTATAGCCAATTGCATGGAAACACACTCCTATAACTAAGCACTGAAGTGGGTGCTGGCCCTTCTCCTTCACTGTGAGCAAGACTTTATGTGGGTGGGTGACAAACAGCATCACAGAGGGTAGTTAGAAATACCTCTTACAGCAAACACTGTGGAGACAGGCCAACAAACTGGAGGGGGATGTTCCAGACATAGAGACAGAATGTAAGTATTGTTGTTCTACATTTGAAATAATGTTGGTTTAACAGGGTTTGTGTGGATATGGCTGCTCTGCATAATTTAAAGTCTGGCATGACAATGTTATGTAGTTGAGAAAACTCTCACCTGTAGGGCTATCTGCAAACTGGCCAGAGTTTGGAGTCTTAGATTTGGTGTGTTACTCACACATTTAATGTGTTTATAAATGCAGCAGCATACTCTGATGATTGTAGTCAGTAAATGATAACATCCATGTGTGTTACTGACTTCATATCTCTCAGAAGAGATATGCCACAACAAACCCTGTTACACCAGCAATGTTCTCAGTTTATAACTGCAATATGTCAATATTGGCCCTGTGTTTGTGCCTCTGTCCCCGGAGTCTGTCACCCTTTGTGCATATGTCATGCAGTAAGAGGTGGATATGTACAGTATACCATTATTTACTGACATAGTTCCTGATATCAAGCTAGTGATATATCGAACTGCCAGACATGTAATGCATAGGAGGCCTAATAGTTTAGGACAAAACCTCAACTATCTCTTGTAGTCTATACAGTAGTGAGGTCTGTGTACTTATGGTGATTGTTGACAGAGTGCTTGTATTATGTAGCAGTGTATTGCGATCATGTTATTTGGCCTCTGTACAGACTGGGATAAATGTCAGTGTTCTTGGTCCTGTTCTGTCTGACTTTACATGCTGCTCCAGTTTCTGATACCCTATCAGCTTATATGTTTGTAGGACCAGACTGAGACATGTTACATACCACAGTCAGGCATCAGACTACACTGTGAAATGGGCCAGTATATGTAGGGTTAGTGTGTGGGTAGCAAACATGATGATGACTTTTGTTCACACAGGCCATAGAGTGTACCATTACTTAGGCTTACCATTATGTGACTGTGACTGTGTTGAGATTGGTTGTGGGTATGCACTTTCACACTGGTGTCTGTTACTCCATACTGTTACATGCCTGTAGTGCCTGCTATATTTGAAATTACATGTGTATTCCCCCATAGGTAAATTGGATTAGTGTTGTGGCAGTCTGCCTGTAGTGTAGACAGTGCTTGGTGACATGCCTGGGAGCTGAGTGTATTTACCCTAGTGTTATGTTTTGTCCAGATATTTGTCAGATGTACTGTTGCCTGGCCACCATATGTGTTGTGTATTTCTGACAAAGCAGTGGGCTGGTGTGAAGATGTATGTCACTAACAAGTCACTAACTAGTGTGAAGTATGTGGCTTGAGATCTCTGCTCCTCCAGTTAATATGTGTTAGGACAGACAGGAGGATGTGAATGCATCAACTGTTTGAGCTTATCTATTCCAGTATTTGTGATATATCCCCATTTTCATGGCTTTAAACATCCCCTTTTGTCAGGCCTGTTCCACATTTCTTGCACTAAGGCACTCTGTGTATACCTCCTGACTGACCAGATTGTTTCAGACTGTCCAAGTTTATTGCTCATATTTCTTCTGTATTCCACAGAATCATTACTGTGATTTGTGTGGTACTTCACTATGATGATTTTATTATGTCTGTCAGTAACTGATGGTGTACATGTCCGTTTCTGAAGAGCCTTCCTTCACAACATGTATGTTGACACAACCCCTGTCACTGTAGCAACATGCTACATTTATAACTGCAATACATACATTATGTTCCCTTGCACTAAGAGGTTGACAGTTATGGTGCCGAGGTATGACTCCACTACATGTCATAGGCATATATATATATATATATATATATATATATATATATATATATATATATATATATATATATATATATATATATATATATATATATATATATATAGGTATAGGACAATTCACTGAAAACACAATTCACTCTAACACATTTCACTAAAAGTTATATATGGCCTTTTCCCCACTGTAGTATGACCCTGGAGTTAGAATATATAGTAAGGGGAGGTGTGGGGAGTGTAGCCCCCCACATAGTTTGGATATATATTAAGTTTAGAAAAGAGTAATTTATTGAAATTGCAAGTATCCATGTGTATAGTTCAAAATATTTAAAATAGGTGGGGGGCTATGCCCCCCACACCCAACACACCCCCTTACTTTATATTATAACTCCAGGGCTGCATTACAGTGGGGGAAAGGCGATATATAACTTTCAGTGAAATGTGTTTCAGTGAATTGTGTTTTCAGTGAATCGTGCACAGTCAAATGTGTTTCAGTGAAATGTGCCTTCAGAGAATAGTCTAAGACCCATAAATATATATATATGTGTATATATATATATATATATATATATATATATATATATATATAGAGAGAGAGAGAGAGAGATATTCCAATATATATATGTATGTATGAATATATATATATATATATATATATATATATATATATATATATAAACATATATCTATATCCTTTTATGTGTAAACATGAGTGTTGTATATACCTTCTAAGATGTATCCCACCATATTAATCGGATATGTGTATATTTGCATATAAGAACATGAGTGATTCAACACTATTTTCACTTACAAGTACTAACCAATTGTAGTAGTCAAAGCAGTTTTCACTACTATTCAGTATGTGTACTGAACAATATATTTTAAAAATCAACAGACATCTTCATACCTCAGATGGCTTAGTGTTTAACTGCTGTGACTATAGTATACAGGGTCTTGCGTTCATCACCTGCAATAGCTGTTTATTTTGTTGCTAGGCAGAACAAGGACTGTTGGATACAGAGTGGTTAAGGCAGTTTTGAGCAGCTTTAAGCGGGTTTGCGCAGGTTTGCCAAATGGTAAGCAGTGCTAACATATGGTTAAACAAATAAGCACTTACACCATGTAGCCTTCACTTACCAGTGCACAAATCTGCTTAGCATTCACATTTAAGCAATGCTTACACCTGCTAAGCAGAGCTCAGCCCTGGTAACCAATGATCAAATTCCAGTCTGATAAAATAGCAGCGTAATGACATCTTTAATAAGTGTATTTAATTATATGTACATAACATGCTTCTATGTGCTGTCCTTATAGTTGCAAGGGGTGTTAGTATACTGTATGGGACACCTGTGTATACATGGGTAGTACCACAATCTTTTTCTCTTTGTATGTGTTTCATACTTTGGTAGTATTCCAGGTTATATGCAGTCACACTTGCATGTATTGTATCATTACATTACTACTTTTAACAGTGCTTTTCCAAGTAAGAGTAGATTGCAGATTGTAGTACTGGAACCATATACCCCTGCATGCAAAGCTGGACTCTGATTACTGACTATCATGTTCTTGGTGTTTGATCTGTATTTTTTCATGCATCTCCTAATGGATATTAATCTGATATGTTGATATTAACTGTAGACTACTATGTTTTTCGGACATGTCTTTGAAGACTGCTGTCGTGTACTAATGTGTGCCACCCACACCAGCACACCTTTGTTTACCAACTCTAGGATTGCACTATATTGGGATAGAGGACATATACCCTGCCAGTACCATTTTCAATTACATTAAACTGGTGGACTGATTATTTACTAATGTGATGTTTTGGCAATTTGGTCTTGGTGGAATTACATTGGTCAAAATGAGTTCTCTGCAAAATGAAGTACATCCATGTGAGCAGTATTCTCTGTGTATTGCGTCAACACAAAAGCCTGTGTGTGTGTGTTATTCACAAACATTTGGTGTGTGCCACCCACTACACTTTCCATTGTCTACTGTAGAAGAGCTGCTTACATCAGCCATCATGCACTCACCTGTATACACACCTCATGTCTATCAGCCATGTGGCACATGCAGTGACTGTTATACAGACCTGTTACTTGTGTGCAGCTGTTCCTGGGATATGACACAGTCAATGTGTCACCACAGTGCTACACCCCTTGTAGGAAATGACAGCAGACCAACATCCTCCTGACACATAGACACCTAGAACACAAACAGAATACATTACGGAGACCACAATCAGTCAGTGTTAATAGCAGCTATAATGCATCATGGCTGGACAGCTACACACTCTAACATGTAATCATTAAACATTCCAGCTGACAACAGGTTAAACAACATTACATTGCTAATTTTTAGTAAATTCACCCTGTGCATCAGAACCATATTAGCATGTCCCTGCATTGATGGTATGGATGACATGGATGTGGTACAGGTATCATCATATGCTCAGGGTGTGGTGTGGGTTTGCCAGAGGCCTAGGCTGAGCCATTTGGTTGGCATCATGTGTGTGGGTTAGGGCTTTTTTATTAAATGGCCTGTGCAGACATGGTGTGTTTAGGTATGGAAGTGCCCTATCTGTGTTTGTGATGTGTGTGTGCATGTATGCACACAGTTCTGCCATGTGGTTACCCTATACAGGTGTATGTTGGACAGCTGTGGACCATACATGGCAGGGTCACAGTTCACCGTGACCAGCCACGGACATGTGAACTGTGCCTGCCAGGGGTACCATGGGCACCACCAGGCAAAAGCCAAGATATGGTACACTCCCCTGACAATGACAATTGTCTGCTGTATCTGCATCCCTGTTGGGACCAGCTAGGACCACGTGCATGTGGCCTGCTGAGTTGTGGTATGGACAGCACCCCCGCTGCAGTGCTGGTACTGCTACTACGGGAGCAGCCGTGAGATGTTGCATGTCCACATAGACCTCCACCTGTTGGTGTGGCTGACCTACATCCACGTGGCCGACGCCCTACTCCCACCACATGCAGTACCACAGACACCACACAGTCAGGGAGTCCCACCATCTCACCCTATTGTCTATCCATGACCTCTGCAAAATAATGGTGAGCGTCTGCAACATCACAGATGTAGTCACATACAGCAGGAAGAGTAGCCCTCTGCAGACTCAGACTACCACTGGTGTAATGTTCCATACATGCCTGTGCCTCCATGATGGCCCAAAACATGCATCTGGTGACACCTGCTGTGGCACTTCTGCAAGGGACATGATGACCAGCAGCCCTCCTATGACCACCCCTGTACATCTGCCTCTGTGGGATCTCGCCTGTCATCCAGCTATGGCTGCTGTGTACAGACACACTTGCCATAGTCACCACACTTTACTTTTCCATGCCACCACCTGCCAACTGTCCCTCATCTATGGCCACTAGTGATGGGGTATGTATGGGCATTGTGACTGTGTGTGTGGATGGGGTGGATAAAAGTGGGATGGCAACCAATGACACAGATGCAGGCCCTGACAACCCTGCTTGTGCCTCACTATGCCTATTATCATTGTCAGAGTCTGTATGGACACTAACATCAGTTTGCCTGCAGGGGGACCCTGACCCACTTCGCCACCTGTGAGGGGCAGACAAGAAATGTAAATTAAGTCCTGTAAATTATGGTTTACTTTTACACACACACACACACACACACACACACACACACACACACACACACACACACACACACACACACACACACACTTACAGGTAAGGGGGCACAAAGATATTACACAGACCTCTCATTATCCAACAGTCAACATGCATGACATATGGCACTCAACAGCATGCACTGCAATCATACTCAGTCCTTGTTACCAACATTATACATATCTGTGATGCATAAGTTGTGTTAGTAGGTGATGCCCCTTCCCCTGGAACACACTGCACCAATGCACACAGTATTGCTGTGCACTTGTAGAGCACACTGGCATGTACTGTGCACCATACCTCACAAGTGTACACATCATTACTGAATGTGTATATGTGTGGTAGTTATGTTTGCTCTGTTTCTCACAGCCCATATGTGTTTGTCTGACACATACCTGGGATGACATGAGGACTGATGTTAATAATTAATGCCTGACCTTTCATTTGCAGATCTTATCATCAGCAGTGCATGTATGTGCAATAAAATCCAGTTTCACTGACAACCTTCAAAGCTTAACATGGATATGAGGAGTGTACACACCCTTGTTGACATGCCAGCCTCTTCTATGATATGCAGTGGGACTGCAATACTGCATTTGTTAACATTACACACACCTGATATGTGACATATAACCTATGCAATCCAATGCAGTATCAAACAAATGTGTTAGTCATGCAGATGCTGAATGAGCTGCATACATTATGTGGGTTGCATAAGTGTGCACACCCTTAACATGATGGTTTGCTGAAGCACCTGTTAAGTGAACTACAGCAGTCATTATTCCTGGAAGGGGTATACCTACATGTCCCATCTTCACTTGCCATTATTTGGTCATTTTGCCCTACAAAGGTCCCCCAACTATTGCCAGATTGCAAGATCAGCTCATGTGCACAGCCCTTGGTGGTCACACAGTGGCTTCACTATTGCTGTAGAGTCTGGGTTATGTCTGGCACAATTCATAACATTCATGGTGTACCAATACAGCCATTCTTAGTGAGCTTTATATGTATGCTTCAGTTCACAGTTGTGTTTCAAGCTGACACCCCTCCCCATCCTCAGCCTTATTACAGATTCCTGACAACTATGGGCCACACATGAGTGTTATTTTGCAGTGTTCCAAACTCCAAACACCATGTCTACTGGCCTATTATCAGCTAAGGAACAGCAACCCTAAAGGTGCACACTGGCACCAGCAAGCTAAAAATTGTGGATGGTTGCCCTGAGGTGGAATGAGGTGTTGTTTGTACACCACAAATATCTTTATGAATACTGTCTGTAGGTTTGAGCCTTGGTGTCATGACACCATTACACATTGCAACACATGCCTTTGAGAAACTTGATGTTATGCTACCTGTACAGAACCCTGGATGATGTTTCATGTGGAACAACTCTTCTGTCTGATTACCCTAATTCATAGGCCATACTTATGCAGACTTTAGGTGATTGACGACACAGGTACTGCACAGGCAGTACTTGCTAGACATTCCTGCAAGTCCCTCAGTGTTGCTGCATGTTTCTGGGCAGCCTCCATGGCCAGTTTGCATCATGTTTTGTCATCTGTTTTGGATGAGCATCTGCTTATTTTCTACATCAATGTTGTCCCATAGTTCATACATACAAATATGACTGCACTGTTTGCCATGGTATATGCAATGGTGAGATAAGGCTGTATTTACCACTCCTGAGTGCTACCTTTCAGATATGGGATCCATTTCATGGTTTGTATGATGTGTGCAATCTACGGCTGCCTTTGTTGCAGATGAGTGGGCAAATGTCATGGACATACTTCTTGGACAGTAGACAATTACTTGGTGTGACATTGAGGTCCTGTACTTGATGACAGGTGTGTACTCAAGAAGAGTGAATGCTGTCAGTATATCACAAGCTGCTTCCACAATATGTTATTTGGAGTGTGTGCACGCATATGCTTCCAGTGTTTGGTAAGGTTTGTATTCCCCATATTTGTTGTCCTAACATAGGATTCCATATTGCACATTCATTGCTCATGTTTGGATCACATTACAGGTTGTAAAAGGTGTGAAATGTGCTATTGTGGTCTGCTGTTGTTTATATCAGGAACAGCTGCCATTGTAATAGTGGTGTATACACTGTTGTATCCACTGTACAAGGGTAATGTTTCATACATGTCCCTACTGTAGGCCATTTGTCCCACCATTATGTTCATCTCCGTCCACACATCTTGCACTGACAGGTTGCAAGGTATACTGCAGGAACCTTACATACCCTTCAGATATGCCACCATGGTGACCACTGTGATGCAGTGCAGTTAACACCAACAAAAATTACATGTACAGTATGCATTATGGATAGGTGTGTTAAATGTGTGCATGGCAAATAGCATGGCCATAACATGGCCGATGTATTGGCAAACCTTAACAAAACAACTCCATACTAACCAGCTACAGGCTGCTGCCCCAGTTGTATAGCAGATGGACTTAAATAGTTGTGTGAGAGAGATAATGTCAGTAGTCACACCTGGGGCATTACAGGGTGGAAGCAGCATTTCAGCACATCGACAGTACAAACCTACAATACTAAGGATTATGCACATCTGTTCATTACTACACTCCAACAAACTATCTTATCTGACATATGCATGTAGATACTTTACAGATAAAAATGGCTAAGCAACAGTAGTCTAGTAAGGTGCCCTGGGACCTTACCTGCACGACCCACATCCATTGTGTGGGTGGCACCTACCTCCACAATTCTGTCTTCAGCCTGCTGGCTTGTCTAGCAGGCAGGTGCCCCAAGGCTGGCAAGGATTTCCTCAGCATGTATCAGTGGGGGCTGGATGGCATGACCCCCACCTGTGGCAAGCTGGTCCCTCCTAACAGCAGCAGTAGCATGCTGCCAGGCATGGCAGATTAGATCAGTACAACAATGCCGCACCTGCTCATAATTTTGGCTGTGCAGGCCGACATTGTTTACCCTGTGTATGAGCTCATTCTACAGGGCAGTCCTCTCCTGCAGATCCTGGGCCCTGCGGCTGAATAGTATGTCATGATGCTGGATGATGACTTGGATAATTGTGTCATTCTTAAGCTTCATGAATGCTGGCAAATGTTCCTGGGGCATTGTACCTGAAAGATATAAACAGGAAAAAAGGTCACAGGACCTCATATGGTTGTCCACATGCACATCAACAGTGGATATTACTTGCAAATAATCCAGACTATACCATTACACTATACGCTATAATGGCTTTGACATCTTACATTACACTCCTTGGCTTGATCTGTCCAGTTCCCCCAATGTTGGACACTTAATGGCATAATCCCCTATTCTCCATTCATTTCTGTGTAGAAGGATGACAAGTGGCCATCTTCTATGTGGATGGTGTGTGGATGGTGGCAAGTCTGTGTTTGACTGTAGTGTGTGATGGAGCTGTGAGCACATGCCTGAGTTCATGTAGGAAGCAGACTGTGATGTTCTCCTGCCCCATGGAGACTTGCTGTTATTGCTATCAGTCAGCATTATGTACATGCTCACCACTGATGGGGGCAGGAGTGTGGCTGATGTGCATATCCCCCTGTACAAATGTTGTGGGCAGGGTGCCACTGTTCCCTCCTATCCTGTCTGAATCAGGTTGCCGGTATCCATGACATGTGTGTATGAGGTGTGCTTTACCCCCAGTACAGGTTGACTTGTATTACTGCCTCGGAGACTACATACATATGTGGAGACATAGTTGCAGTTGGCCTTGGTGGTTTGGATATATCTGATTTCTAGTCATAGTCAGGCTTACAGGAAGTCTCCTGTGAACCTACATGCTTGCTCAGATAGAGGTGCACTTGCTTCCATGTTGTGCTCTCCACCTATGTGTCCATGTACAGCCACTATAGCAACCTATTATGTGCTTTGTGTCTTGCCGCTGTCCACCAAGGGGAATTTCTCTGTCGTTGGTGGTGGCTGGTTGTACAGGTCAGGTACTGCTGATTCCATATAACTGCAGTGGATATAGAATGTATACACCCCTGTTACAATGCATGGTAGTTGTGCAATTGAAACATGACCCCGCAAAAGCAGATGTCAATACAATCCCCACATGTGATGTGACCTATAGCCTGCTCAGTTCAATAGGGAACATAACAACCTGTCCTGTGAAAAACATATGGGCATTAATACTCAGTACAGTAACTCAGTTGAATGTGTGTGCACACCCTTACACTGATATGTTGTGTAAACACCTACTGAGATGATTACAACATCCATTTGTCTTGGTTTGTACTATAATGTCATATTACATCTTCACTTGGAAATGGTTGCTCACCTTCCATGAAATGGCTTTGTTTATTTTTCAATAGAATTGTACAGGTTATGGGTCACATTTGAGGTGAGAAATGTTTTGACATGACTTTCTGTGGTCTCATTGCCATCCAGCACATAGGCCTGACATTCCAACAGGGGTGTGTACACTTTGATATCCAGTGTATATGGGTGTTGGTATAGCTGTTAGTGGTAGGCATGGACAGTGGCTCATAACACAGTTGTACACTTTTCTGATTGCTACCTGATAAACATGACTACTGTAGTACCCATATCAGTGTCATGGCAATGCAACAATCAGTAGCTGTACACATTTTATTTTGTTGTATGCAATAACTGTAGCATTACACACATCTGCAACATGCACATCCTATTTTCTGTACTGCTTGTGACTCATGTTATTACTTCTGTGCCTTTCAGCTGTACATACACATACATACATCTGCCCAGAGGATAGCCGGTATACATTTGTGTTCTATGTAAATATGCCACACTGTATTTACAGTCTGTCTTGCAGCTCAATCATATGTCTCAACCTGTTATACCAGGACTTCTGGCCATTGGTCTGCATCACTGGGTGACAACAGGGAAATCAATTTTGATTAAGTATTAATATAGCTGACATAACCCAAGTATATGTGTATGTGACTACAGATATCTGTCACAACTGTGAACATTGTCCAGCAGAACACTGTACAGTTAAATGTTATTAATTCAATATATCACATGCAGTTTACCACACACATCTGCAACAGTGCTTTACTATGTTCATGCCATATATAGGTATCCTAGATTTACAATACAAGCATGTATAATACTCATATTCACAGATAACATATGGATATAGGCAACATCCCATTAACTGGCCTAGCAGTGGCACAGACACGACTGTTTGACAGCCGCTCTAGTGGTTGCCATATATAAGCTGTCATTCCCCAGGGTGTGTCAAGCTCCTCAGCTGTGATGCGACCTATCCAACTCTTAGAGCATCACATGTGTACAAAGCCTAACATTGGGGGTGATATATAGTGACAGATCATAGATATGCCTATTACAAACCTATGAAGTTTGTAGCATGATACATTTTGCATTACCATGACTGTTCTGAAGGTGGTAGTGTCTGAAACTCATGTGTCTGTCATTACTTCATTAGTTCTATCTCCAGCTATTTGCTAGACTTGTATAGATGTTTGGATGAACAGAACAAACACTATGATGGCTACATCTTGACATTCTGTGAAGATCTGCACAGTTGACAGGTATGGCCCACTGCAGCAGAGCCAGATGCTATGTCCATAGCATTTGTTCAGCAGGACACCATTGATGGCACATATGTATCTTTCATAACCATCTATCCCATTATTATAACTACTGGGATCAAGTTGGTTTGAATAGGTTGCAGTATGGCTTTTGTAGGTGATGTTCATGTTCAAATGATGGCTTTCTACACCAACTGCTGTTCTCCCCTTGCTAACTGCATGCAGGCAGCTATGTAGTTCTTCCAATAGTCAATGTCATAGCAACCCACTACTATAAATAACTACATCATGTAGACATGAAAGACATCCTTCATGTGTGGGGGCAGCAGTGTTACAGACAACAGGTAGGAATACCTCTTACAGCAAGACTTGTGGACACAGGTCAAATACATGTTTGTATAAGGTTCCAGACCTAGGGACAGTATGTGTGTATTACTGTTATATGTATTGAATACTGCTAGCTTTACATGGTTTGTGTGTGCATGCTAGTTTTTGCATGGAATGCACTCTGTCTTCATAGCTCTCAACTGTGGGGATATCCACATGATGGCCAGAGGTTTGGCTGCTATGTTTTGTCTGTTCCCCACACAGGTCTTGTCCTTGACAAATCAGTGGCATTCTCTCTGTTGATTGCTATCAGTACATGGCAACATCCACTTGTGTTTCTGGCATCATATTCCTCAGTAAGGCTATGTTGCAAGCAATTCTTTAACACCAGCAACCTTCACAGTGTATAACAGCAATATTTTAAATATGGCCCTGTGTTTCAGCCTCTGTCCTTCACTTATATACCAGGCTTTGTCCAGATGTCATGCAGTAAGAGGTTGATAGGTATGGTCTATCATTATTTACTGCTGACATTCCTGCTATCATTCCAGTGATGTTGTGGAGTCCCACAAAAGTTGTGGGGTAGGGTCCATATATATGAGGGCTAAAGCTGGACAACATGTCTGACCCTGTACAGTCAAGAAGTCAGTGTATAGAGAATGCTGTTATATGCCCTTGTAAGACATTTTATGGGGGAAGGCTATTAAATGTTTTTTAACGTAAGCTGTTAGAACATGTGAGGGATATTACTAATGAGAAACAAAGGTATATGGCTGTAAATTTTCATAAATTTCACCATGACGACAGTGATGCACTAGATCTTACTGTTTTGCACACATTTGTGTTTGTCAGTGTGATAGTATCATTTTAAGTTAAGCATTGTTATGTAACAGATACATTTACATTGTGACAATTGATACTCCCCCCCCAGGGGGTTGATTACAAAGTATAATTGGTGGCTGTTGAACTACATCTGTGATTAAGTGTTGATTGATTCTTGTCTTCAAGGCAAATGTGTTTTTTACTGTTGTACTACTTGAAGGCTTTAGCCTAGACAGCAAAGTATCTTATTTTTTGCAGATTACTGTATCATATGTTTTCTTTAAGAGTTGCATTAATCATTTATTATGTATTTCAAACACCTAAATGCTATAAGAAATGGCATTAACAACTGAAATAGTACAAAAATAAACATTTATTTATATGCAAAATGTGTGGTGTCATGTCCTTTGCATTGTGAGTCGGTATATGTTTCCATGCAATAATTCTCATTTATAGGAAATAATCAGAATCTGGCCATTTGAAAAGGTGACAACTGTAGGAATAATGGCTTTTTGATATTCTGTGCACCCTCTAACTACACTTCCAATATATATATATATATATATATATATATATATATATATATATATATATATGGGTCCATGTTAAATGGACGAACAGCCACATAAACAAAGATCAGTTCACCGAGACGAGATCATCGACAACAGAAATGCCCAACAATGGGTGAGTAGTGCAGAATGGGATGTATTCTCATTCCCACAATGTGGTGTGATCTTGGAGTTAGAATATTTAAGTAGGGGGGTGCAGGGGGGCTTACCCCCTGCTATACAGTTATTTGAAGTTGTGTTTAGGTGTTTTACAGAGACGGAAATTGGTTCCATGCTGTTATTTGTGGACTTAACCTTTGTCAGGCATTTCCATTGTCGGCGATCTCGTCTCGGCGAACTGATCTTTGTTTATGTGGCTGTTTGTCCATTTAACATGGACCTATATATATATATATATATATATATATATATATATATATATATATATATATATATATATATGTGTGTGTGTGTGTGTGTGTGTGTGTGTGTGCTTATATATCATTAGAAGGTTTAGTGTTTCCATATTGTACATTCCCTATGGTAGACTGACTGTTCTGCATGATATGTTAGAGAAATCATCCCAACTTCTTGCAGCTCGGATGGCTTAGTGATAACCTCTTGTGGCTGTGACGTACAAGGTCCTGGGTTCTGGACGTGCAAGGGTTTTTTATTTTGTTGCTAGGCAGATCAGTTCAGCTGTGGAGGATGGCATAAGAACTAAGAACTAAGAACCAAGAGGTCCCTAGGCCCCCTCACACCCATTTACACTGCTCTGGTCAGATTTTTTGCAGTTTATATATATATATATATATATATATATATATATATATATATATATATATATATATATATATATATATATATATATATATATATAGATATATATATATATATAGATATATATTTTCCCTACTGTTGAATGCGTGTGCTGCATGATATGTTTGTGAAAACATCAAGCATCTCTATAGCTCAGATGGCTTAGTAGTAAATTGCTGTGGCTATGGTGTGCAGGATCCTAGGTTCAAGACTTACAAGGGATGATTATTTTGTTGCTGGGCAGAACAAGGGCTGTTGGATACAGAGTGATTACGGCACTTTTAAGCAGTTGTAAGTGGGTTTGCATGGGTTTGCTCAGCAGTAAGCAATGCAGACAGTTAGCCTTAAAAGTGCTTAATCTGTGTAGGCATTGCTTACCACCATGCAGACAGGCCTAACCCACTTACTAGTGCTTAAAAGAGCTTACTCCTACTTACCCCCACTCTAATTTATTTAAAAGAAAAGAAAAAAGGGGTGATTGGAAAGTGGTGAAAAAGGGGCACGCAGAGAGAAAAACAATAGGGAAAGGAGCTAGGGATGTGCAGGACAGGTGTAGGGAAGGTCCATAGCTATCCATTTCTTCTACAGCAACAGCTGTGCATATATACTGAATTTGGTGGCATATTCGGACACTCAGACACCTGAGAGAAGGGTGAGGATGACAATAATCTGTTGTGAAGCCAATTAGACCAGATTACATGTGTCCAGTGGAAACTTGTGCAAAATGGATAGCTATGTATGGGGAGAAATGTATGGGGTGAAATTTTATTTTTGAGAACAGATTGCCCTTTTTTTTAAGGTGAGAATGGGATGTTGGGGAAGGATAATAGGTATATTTGGGGAGGTAGGTTGGGTAGGAAGAAAGACAAGACAGACAAGACAGTATACAGGTGTGGTATATGACACACGTGGGGGGTAAACACCTTGGGCGGGGAGGGGTGTTTGGAAATCGGAAGCCCATGAGCCCCCAAATGGAAACAGTGGGACTGAGGTCCCCACCCATGGGCAATCACCACTGCACCTTCACGGCCCCGAAGGTGGTTGTGCTGGGAGCTGAGCAGGAGGGGCAGGCTGACCCTCTAATTGCACCATGCCACCCTCAACCTGGTATAGCAGATCTCCAAACTCCTTTGGGAACTCGCTATGCACCAATCCCTGGACCTGGCTTTGGTTGACGGTATCCTGTCCACGCCCCCTCCAGGGGGAGGGGATGGGCCCCATCCTCTGAGGCGGTTCCACCTGAAGGTAGTGAATGACCAGCAGATGAGGAGGTCCCGAGGTGGGTTCCAGATGTACTGGAGCTCAGTGCCACGGCCAGATGAGGTGGGGGAGGTGGGTCCACTGGGACCGGCCTTCCCAAATGTGCTATGGTGTTGCAGTTTTAGAACATATGTGGGTTAGTAATAGTCAACACAATCCAGGATTAGTTATAACACCATGCATAGATATTCCCATTAACCCAAAACAACAGATTTGGAGCAGTTGCATATCAAACAGAACACATGTATATATCGAACCACAGTGGCCATTACAACGGCATGCAGATTACATTGATTGCAACAGGCCACCAGTGATAGTATTTCAACATTGAACATTAATGGAAACACATTTCAGCATTTGTTGAACAATAGGACATATGTTCCAACGGTAGGTTTGGTGTACAGCATGCCCATTGTTTTGTGTGTTTAGATTATTGTTGCAGATATGGTGTGGGGGGATGTCTATTATCAACTTGTATATCCTTGCAGTACTCAGAACTTTAATGATCATTGCTCTAATAATTACTCTACAGGTATTATTACAATAACCTATGGCCTTGGTTTGGGCAGTTTTGTGTTTGTACACAGTGTATACTTCAACCATCTTATAGCTACATTCTACTTCTCTTACCTGGTAGACCTGTGGGGTGAATGTTTGTTAACACTACCTGACTATTTCTACACATATTTCTGAATTCCTAATTGAAATTATGCACATAGCTCAACCTCTTCATGCAAAAAATCTGGACAAAGCTTGACAAAATGGGGGTACAAATAGGGACATATTTTAAATATTGCTCTTATAAACTCAGAAAGTTGCTAGAGTAACAGGATTTGTTTTAAAATATATTTTCTGAAGGATTTGAAGTCTGAAACTCAAATATGTGTCATTATGTAGTGACTACAATCCTGAGATCATCCCAGTGATTTGCCAGAAAAAAAGAGGAACAGGCCAAAATATGAGCCAAATATCTGGACTTTCTGTGAAAAAGTGTACAGTTGAGAGGTATGATTATGCATATAGCTTACTACCATTCTTGGGATTCAAACCATGGCTGTGTCTGCTACAAATACAACAATTTGTGTTTCATCAGAGTGAGCTATTTAGACACTGTTGGTTCTTTTTTCATTGTTTTCTGTCTAAGTCTCTCTTGGTTGTATAATCTGACCTTGTAATTGCAACATTCTTATACAGACATTCCTAGACATATTCTTTATGTAGCACAGTGTGAGAAACAGTAGCTAATACAACAGTACTACTGGGATATCAGATCTTGATGAATGCAACATGTGAGGCCATACAATAACAGAGTAAACACAACCAGTCCAGGGTTTAGAACTTTATTGCCCGGCAGTTACACTTTTATTTACATATGACCTATATGGGACTATTACTGTCATATTGTCTGGTTTATTCAGTAGAAACCATACACATTTTTATACTGCCAAGTGACATTTTACTCCTTTATATTTATTTGGTATGACTACTGCAAGCAGGATTGTTACTCACCAGCCTCGTGACACAGCCTTTGCTATCTGCTGGCATGAGCTTCCTGGTTCACAGCCTGCTCAGCTGGAGCTGTAATAAAAATAGAGAAACGTTTATGCATACCTATCCATCGCATACACAGGCTGGACTTTGGGAAACAGTTATTGCTATGAATACTTACACACTGCTGGGACATCTCCCCTCTGTCTTGCTTCTTGGACCCACTGTTGCAAGAGTTCCCTCTTCCTCTGTTTCAAGTTAGCATAGTGGTGCTGGACCTGCTCACCAGTCTGAGGGATACCAGTGGCACTGGCGAGATCATGGGTGAGACTTTCCCAGGCTCCCAAATTATATTGGGAGCTCTGGTACTGGTCCTGCAGCAATCGCACATCATATTTTTTTACCAGGAGTCCTATCATGACGTTGGAATCCTGTATGCCCCAGCGTTGCACCTGAAAGCACATGCCCTCTCCAACACCTGCCATACTGTCTACAGTGGAGAGCTACAACCAGGTATGAACTGTATTCCTGCTTGTGGGGTTAAAATATGGCCAATTTCCCACCCTTTGCCATGATTGGTTAGTTTTGAAAATGCTGAGCTAAGCTAAGCTATGGGCAAACCTGCTTAGCTAAGGTTCACAATGCTTAAAGGGGCAGGTTCAGTATTGCTTACCAATGGGCAAATCCACTTAGCTGGGCTATTCATTGCTTAGTATTCATATGTAAACAATGTTTACACCCGGTCAACATAGCTGTGCAATGCGTAGCATTGCTTATGTTTTATTATATTGATGTAACACCTGCATGGGATTGATTCATCATTCATTACATTATATAGAAGTGTTTACCTTCCCTTACATCTCCTGATGTGCTGTAGTTAATCTATTCTTGTGTGACTGCACAGTATGGGCACTTGTGTTTATATGAGGGTTTCACTACTTTATTACACTGACACCACATATCTGGGCCTATTACACTACTTTGGTTGAAAAAATAAGTTACTTCCTACATAAATATACAAGTGAATTAAAATTGTAGTGTTTACACATACAAAATGGAAATGGCTTTGGTGAGACTCAAACTGTGAATGACTATATACAAGGCATACGCTCTAACTACTACACTTTTGCACTTATGTTTATGCTTGATGTCTATTGCTTTTTAACTTATCCTGCCATTTCAGCTGGCCCAAGCATAGCTAAGCAACTGGCACAGCCACTCAGCTACACTTAAACTTTATTGCATATTTAAAAAAATATATATTTGTTGTGTTTTTTTCATTTGTACACCAGCATATCCATTCTAATGCTGAACTTGTTATTCTAACAACTTTCTGGCTTTGTAGGGGCATTGTCACTTATGGCTTTGTACAGATTACTTACTCTGACGGGTTAGGAGGTGTGAGCTATGTACTTATGCTAAACCTGTTCTTCTATCGGGTTTATGGTTTTGTGGGACATTATCCCTTATGGCTTTGTACAGATTGCTTCCTCTGAAGGGTTGGGAGGTGTGCACTATGTGCTTATGATAAACCTGTTATTCTATCATGTTTTATGGCTTTATGGAACATTGTACCATATGGCTTTGTACAGATTGCTTACTCTGATGGGTTGAGAAGTGTGAGCTATGTGCTTGTGCTAAACCTGTTATTCTATCGGGTTTTTGGCTTTGCGGGATGTTGTCCCTTATGGCTTTGTACAGATTGCTTACTCTGATGGGTTTGGAGGTGTGTGCTATGTGCTTATGCTAAACCTGTTATTCTATCAGGTTTATGGCTTTGTTTGACATTGTCCCTTATGGCTTTGTACAGATTGCTTCTCTCACAGGTTGGGAGGTGTGCACTATGTGCTTATGCTAAACCTGTTATTCTATCATGTTTTATGGCTTTGTGGAACATTGTACCATATGGCTTTGTACAGATTGCTTACTCAGATGGGTTGGGTGTTTTATGAGTGTTCCTGCTCATTTTACATTGCCGTCCGGCAATTCTAGTTTGCAGGGGGCGTGTATCTTCTGAGAGCACTGCTCTCAAACACTCTTCCTGCGCTCTTACACATTTCCGTGTACGTATTGGCAGCACACCCCTATGCATATGCATGGCACACTGCTGTGCTGTATGGGAACAGTACCTTCCATGCAGGAATAAGCTATTCCTGTATGGAAGTTTGCTGAATCCCAGGTAGTCTCCTGCAAATTATAAGAATGAATAAATTACTCTTGGAAAGAGAAAGCCATTCCAGTTCACACTGAACATCTGCTGTAATCAAGAAATTTCAGATGAATTTGGTGAAAATGGAAATTAAGTGTTGACATCAGATGTGTCTAGCAAGTAAAGCTAGTGTTTAAACTAGGTAGTAATTGGCTACAGGTAGATGATATTTTGCTATGTGTCTGGGCAATAATTGAGATAGTATGTAAGTGTTTGGGAAATATAATTTGTTACATTCTGTTGTGTCATGTATTGAAACACTGAAATATGAAGATTTTCTGGTTTATTTTGTTGATATTTCAATACACTGATGCTGGTTAGGTTGTACATTGTCTGCTTGTTTGTGATTCACAAGGTATGGAAAGCAAGAAGGTGAGTTTTAATTTGTTTTACAACTTTTCCATTTTCTTCAAGTTTTTGTGACTTCAGAGAGTGTGTGTGTGTGTGTGTGTGTGTGTGTGTGTGTGTGTGTGTGTGTGTGTGTGTGTGTGTGTGTGTATATATATATATATATATATATATATATATATATATATATATATATATATATATAGACACACTCACAGAGTTAGAAACTGGGGAGAGGAGGCTTACACAACAGTAGAGGTGGCAAAAGACAGCCTGTGCATTTGTGGAAAAATATTTTGTGATTTTTGTGACACTGGTATTGTTGTTCTGAGTTTTACTTCACCAATGACTTAGACCTTTTCATTTAGAGTAATTTCCTGTTTACTAAATAACACATGTCCCGTGATTCATGAATGGCCATTTTCTGTGCAGGAGCAGTGTAGGAGCTCCTGCATGGAAAATGGCCACGACCGATCCAGGAAAGTGTCATTTTCACATGCATGAGCGGCCCTACACTGTTCCTGCAATGTAAAAGCCATGCAATTGAGGTGATTTTGCGATCCACGAAGCTGGCCAGACTCTGTGCAGGAACAGTGTCAGAGCAGAAATGTATTCAGTTAGTAGCTGAATACATTTCTGCATCTGTGCAAACGGAGGCAAGATAGCTCGTGGAAAGCATGTATTACAGTTAAACACACATGCCAATGACCAAATATAAGGCCATTGGCATTAATAATAATTTATTTTTTTATGAAATTAAACTTTTATTTTTTTTGGCCGATCACGGCCATTTAAGCTTAGGGCAGCGGCGTGCAAAAGGTATTGTGCCAAAAATAAAAATAAAAATTGAGAAAAGTCAATTTTAAGATAATTCTGCATTTTGTCATTATAGTCAATGGCATGCCAAATGTAAACAATACAAGAGACCACTCATTGTCAAGGGGAAAGAGTCTGTCTAATTGCAGTAACTAAGGACTTACATACTGGGGTATGCAAATGAGGGGAGTTATACTGAATCACAGATTTCCTCAAAGTGTCAGCTTGTACCTAACTGTGTAGGTGCAGCAATACAACAGTGCAAGTATAAGAGCTGAATGACTTCATAAGGGTGTGTGTCATGCTTGCTGTAAACTGATTGGAGCTCTGTGGCCCGTGTTTGTCCTTAGCTAAGTGCAGCTAAGGAAGGGTGTGTGTCTGAGGCTTTATTGTCTTATTCCATGAAATGCAGAGTGTGTTCGTATCCAGGGAGGGCCATTTC
Organism: Protopterus annectens; assembly: GCF_019279795.1. NCBI lineage: Eukaryota > Metazoa > Chordata > Ceratodontiformes > Protopteridae > Protopterus > Protopterus annectens. The sequence goes on along the minus strand of NC_056744.1, from coordinate 1,203,398,212 downwards.
TGCTTAAAAGTGCTTACATTAGCTAAATGGGTATGAGCAGCTTGCAACGGGCCTAAAAAAAAAATACAGGAAATAGCAGAACTGTTTACATTTGGAGAACTGGGTATGCACGGCAAGCCTCGGGGCTTAAATAGGGAGGACGTGGGAAGTGGAAACAGCACTAGGAAGGCAATCAAGAAGAACTAGCATAGCTGGCAGGTGGAATGTATCAGAATCAGCAAACTGCACATGCAGCAGCCCAGCACACTAATATAAACTATGCAAAAACCCTACAGACTGGTTTTCCCACAAACTCTACACCACTGGTGTACACAGACGGGATTTTTAAATGGCAAAAATAACTAAATATGTTAGAGGCTGCTGCTGCTTTACTCCATCAATATGTGCTAGAGACTGAAAGTGGTGAAGAGGAAAATGCTGACAACCGACTCACAGTGAGGAGGAAAAGAAGAGTGTACAGACCCACGGTAACCTACTAGGGCCTACATGAGCTGGAGATAGTAGAGCGCTATAGGGTGGACAAGGACATTCTACAGCAAATTGTTGAGCTGTGCCGGCCACACCTTACACAAAGAACTAATAGAGGGGAACCCATCCCAGTCGATACCAAGGTATGTCTAGGCTTAAGAATCCTAGCCACAGGTACCTTCCAAAGACCAACTGAGGATATCATGGGGGTCTCACAGGCATCAGCATCCAGGGTACTATACAAGTTCCTGGATGGCCCGACACAACATGCCAATGAGCACATATAATTCCCCACCACCCGTAAGGTGCTGACTACACGTATGTGTCTCTTCCACCATATAGTAGAATACCCTGAGGTAGTTGGTGCTATAGACTGCATGTACATCCACATCAAAGCACCGGTGAGCGGGGCAGGGTCTACATAAAATGCAGGGCAGGGTCTACATAAAATGCAAGGGCTTCCCAGGGTCTACATAAAATGCAAGGGCTTCCCCTCCATCAACTGCCAGGTTGTGTGCAATGCCCAGGGCATTATCATGAATGTGTGTGCTTGCAGCCCTGGAAGTTATCACGACTCCCACATCTGCCATTGCTCACAGCTATATCAGGCAATTGCCAGGTGGAACATCCCATATGGCCATCCAGTGGGGGATGCTGACTCTGCACTGGAGCTTTGCAGTACACAAACCCATCAGAAATGCAGTACACAACCCCATCAGAAATGCACACACCCCCGAACAAGAACATGATAATGAGACATATGCACAAACCAGGATCATTCTAGAGCATGTGTTTGGGATGCTCAAGTCACGGTTCCACTGCTATCTGGTGGAGCCTTCCAGTACTCTTCAGCAAGATGTACACAAATGTTCATACTATGTGCCATGCTGCACAATATGATCCTGCAGAAACAGCTGCAGCAGGAACAGCACTGGGCAGGGCCATACAGCCCCCCATCATTGTCAAGGCCAGCACAGGCATAGATGGACCCGGAGGAGGAACATCCTAAGCCTGCCCTTGTAGGCAGAAGGAGGTTTGCACAGTATGCCCAGGCCTTGGCAAAGAGGCAATGCATAACACACACACACTGACACTGTAGGGACCCAGAGGCTGATACCTCTCTGACTTGCACATACAGTAAACAGGATGCCAAATATGACACTACTTGAGCTTTTCTATGTACAGGGAGTGTACTATGTGCATCCAACATAGTCAGCCCTCCACCACTGTCCTCAATACTGGCCCAGCAACAAGGTAACTCACTCGTTCTATCTATTACTGAATGAAGAAGTATGTTCCCATACTAATATGTATGATATGGATGCAAGTATGCAAGGGAATTGGGTGGCTGAATGGGATAGCAACAGACAGCTACATGGGATAGCAGGACATCCATAACAAATACTGGTGTAAACATGCTAGGAAGAACTACGCAAGGTGACAACCCCCACTGCAGTACATGTGATGGCCCAAAGAACTGTGGATGACAATAGGTCACACACATGAATGTCAATGAGGGTCACATATCCACCACCAGCCTCACCAAGCAGGACAGATGTAGATGACCATGAAGAAAGGCCGGGCTAAGGCCTGCAGATGATGGCAATGGTGAACAGCCCCCCACCAGACCTACACAGACGTACTACAACAGGTCTGGCAGTTGCATTCCGGTTCTGAAGGGTAAGAAGTCTGAAACTGAAATATACGGCATTAAGATCTAACATGTGTACTCTACTGATATGCCTCCTGTCTGCAGGATAGGTCACAATTCAATATAAAATGGAAGCCAACAGAGTAACCAAATACCAGTACAGTCATTTCAAATGTTAAAGTCTGCAGGTGTGCACCCCCCCCCCCACAATCCCATGTAGAAATGCAGTAACATATGGCCTGCAGCACTCTCAAATGGCCTACAGTTTTCTGGCAAAGGCCAATGCCTCACCCATAGTTCCAATGTACAGAATGCCAGAGGTTCCAACTAACAGCCTAACAGTAAAAAGAGAAAACAAATGCAAGGCTATGTTGACAAATGCCAGTAGCATGCCTTCCCATGTCCTACTGCAAGGACTGTGGATCAGGCCATAAATGCTACCGGGATAAAGGCCCAACTATAGGGATACCTCTGAGATATTGCTTGCATAATGATAGGTGTAGAAGAGAATAACAGAGGGGGGTGTAAAAGCATGGATGTCATGGAGTGTGTGAAGTCTGAAACTCTAACGTCTGCCCATACTACTCCTGACTGCAAACGCATGAATGAATAGCCACAGAACTGCTTGTAAACCACAATGTGAAGGTAAACTGATCAGATATATGAGTCCTGCTTCTGGATAACCTGGGTGTATCTGTACAGCTGAGAGATATGGCCCCAGCAGGATATGGCCATTTCTTGAAGTTGAGAAAAGCACAAGACGGGGAACCCGAGCCAGCATACTAACAAGATGCTGCACCATTTACACAGAACCATCAGTCTGTTGTCTGTTGTTACTCCTCCACAATGGCAGGTGTGTGCCAGAATGTGTAGCCTATATGCCTCAGAATATTGGTCTCAGCTTCATTCATCTTGTATTTCCCAGTAAATAACTGTGAGCAAAGAATGATAACTGTCAGTAGTTGATTACATGACACATCACAGTGTAAAACAGTACATATGTCAGAATATCTATGCTACAAGCAAACATGTCACACAAGCAGCACAGACAGCAATAGTTACATATCCCCTGTATGTGAAGCCTATTTTATCTCCATATTGGCAACCTACATACAGATATCCTGTAGAAACAGTTTGCTAGGTGTAGCTGGAGCACACAAAACCCTGAACTGGAGTCCAACCCTCCCCAGAATGGATGGACATGCGCAATATAGAAGGTCATACTGAGCATGCTCCTACAGAGAAATGAAGCCCATGTCCTGCAATACCAGGCTACAACTCTTACCACACTTTTCAGCCACCAAATCAGGATCGAAACACTAAAGGTGGGGGAGTGTCCATATTCACCAAGGATATTCACACCACCAGGTTAGCTGCCCAACACAATGCGTCTGAAATTCTCCAGGTGCAACTAACACTAGGTAAGACTGCAATCCAAATTGTAGCTTGCTACAGATCCCCCACCATGCCCCAAGATTCTCACTACAACTCTCTAAACATACTAGAAAATATTAATATACAACCAAACACCCTAATACTGGGTAATTTCAACTAATGTGCCATTAACTGGGAAAACTACTCATCTACCAACACCTTTGCCCATTGGTTCTTGGAATTCATAAATTCCAAAGCCCTGGATCATCTAATCCATAGTCCCACCAGGGGCTCCAATATCCTAGATTTGGTCATTACCAACATGGGAAATCAATACTCCATACCTATGGTCACTCCCTCATTGGTCAGGTCACACCATAAGCTAATCACCCTTAACATCCACATCCCACCCCCATCCCCCAGTAAGGAAACCTCCATAAAAAACTTCTCCAAAGCCATCTTCATGCTACTCAAGTCAGAAGTTACAAACTTCATGACACCCATGCAGATGGGAAGTGAAAGTTCAACTGCTGAGACCTACACTAAGGCACTGTACGAGCACATCCACTCATGCATGAATCGTGCCATCCCAAATAGAACCAAGATGCTCTCCTCCAAAAAAAGGAAGCCAATCTGGTGGTCCCCTGCCATAAACAAATTTTACAACAAAAGGAAGAAACTGTTGCAGAAAAGAGGAAAAATCCCAGGATGCAAAAAGCTCCCTTACCAGCCTCAGTAAGAAGCTGAGATCCCTCATAATATTGTCCAAAGCTAGTTACGAAAATACAATTGCCAAATATTCCAAAGACAACCACAAGGCATTCTATAACTATGTCAAGAATCTAAATAGCAATGCTCAGATCTGCTCTGAGCTACAACAGAATGGCATTAAATACACTGATCCCAAAGATATTGCCAATATCCTGGCAGATCGATTCAGCGCCAACTTCACCCCCTTTCACCCCCTAAATGGCCCATCTCATTACCGGAAGATTGCCAAATTCCGGTAATAACGGCCACACAGGTAAAAAACGCACTCTCCAAAGCTAAGAATACAGCATCCATGGGACCAGATAACATCCTGGGCTGTATACTACATGAACTACAAAATGAACTGGCACCTCACCTACGTGTCATGTTTAATCATACCCTCACCTCAGGCTTCATGCCCACTAAGTGGCGCACTGCTACAGTTATCCCACTCCACAAGAGGAATCCACCTTGGATCCCGGGAACTACCGCCCCATCAGTCTGATGATCCTGATCTGCAAAACCATGGAACGTATTATCATGGAACTTATAAACAAAGACATTGGCAACCTTAAAACACTGGACCCCACCCAGTTTGGGTTCGTGAAGGGCCGACCTTGTCTTCTGAACCTGATTGACTTCTTCAAATCAGTCTCCAGAGCCGTGGATGAGAGTAAGGCAGTCCACACAGCCTATCTAGACCTCGCCAAGGCCTTTGACACCATCCCCCACTCTGGAATCATAGATAAACTTACTAAGTTGGGCATTAATCCCTACGTCACTCAATGGGTTGCCAGCTGGCTTACTGACAGAACCCACACTGTAAAAGTAGCTGACTCCAAATCCAGCTCCAGACAAGTGACAAGTAGAGCACCTCAGGGTTCAGTCCTGGGACCTCTCTTGTTTGGCATCTACTTCTCTGAAGTACAGCCCAACACTAAGGGACTCCGGCTAACAAAGTTTGCAGATGACTGCAAACTGGAAGCCATTATTGAATCCCCAAAAAATGTCAATACACTATAAAAGGACCTTACAGAAACAGATGCTTGGTGCCAGAGTCATGGGCTCAAGCTCAATGCCAAGAAATGTATATTTATCCCCTTTGGGAAAAAACATGTACCTGCGAATTACCACATAGGTGCCAGTACACTAAACACTGAAAGTGTGATAAGAAACTTAGGGACACAGATGGACAGTGGTCTCACCTTCAATAACTACATTGCCACAACAGTCAGTAAATCCTTCTATGTGGCACACCTCATCACTAAGGGCTTTCCATCCAGAAAAAAGGAGGTGATTGTCCCACTGTACTCATCCCTCATTAGATCCATTATAGAATACCACACCCCATTTGGTATGCACCTCTCAAGACATCTGCAACAACTGGAAAGGCCGCAGAAATACCTCACTAAAAGAATCACAGGTCTAAAGCAGATGCCCTATGCTGATCACCTTAAAAACTCCAGCTATACTCTGTCGCATATCGTCTACTCCAAGGCGATCTCTGCTTAACATACAAGGCCATGTCAAACCCAGAGCTGTTGGACATGCTACTCTTAAAGAAATCCCAATCCTTCAGAGCCACACGCTCCATGGATCTAAACCTTGTCATCACAATAAACAAAACATGCTGGAGGGATAGGTTCTTGACCCAGAGACTCACCAGACTTTGGAATAGACTGCCCATACATGTCAAGCAGAGCACCTCTTTGGCCCTCTTCAAAAGGAACCTTGATGACTGGATGGGAGAAAGGAAATTCACCCCAGGGATCACGTCAGTCACCCTGCTAGACAGGGGTCCAGGGAAGTAAATAGTGTGGGAAGAAATAGCCAGGGAATTGTTATGGCTAGGCTTGTATAGGCCCTAGTGCCAATAGCCTAATATTAACCTATGAACCTATGAACCTATGAACACAGTGGACTACAGATATTGGTTATTCGCAGCTGCCTGTGCATACACACCAAATTGTACACCATTGATACTTCACACACGCATTGGATAGGAATACACACACATATCTAAGGCCAACATAATATAATATTCCAAACATAAACACAGAGGTGTGGGGAAAAGAAAGACAGACAGCGACAGAGAGAATCCCATTATGAGGCCTGTCCCACCCACTACACATCCCATTGGCCTATATCACATGATGTGCTGATGTCATTCACTGTAGAAATACCTTTGTTTTGCCCTCAGCCCTATAGTGTCAGTGGTGCTTGTGATAACTGTGTAACACTACAGTACAAATAGGTATCCATGTAGCAGGTGTAATCTCAGTCCTGTCAAATGTAAAGCTGTGTGTGTGTTTCTAGATGAATGCGGTTGAGGCCATTCTCACTCACTAAATCTCTCATATTCCTCCTTCAGCACTGCTGCTGATGTCATTCACCTTCCGTGTAATACTATAGTGTAGCAAACTAGTTAGGTAAGAGTTCCAATTCTTATCCTGGCAACTGTGTAAATATGAGTGTTTGTGTGAGTGAAAGTGTGTTTATCCTTGTAGAGACCTGATTTTGTGATTATTCACACTTACAGCACTTCCTTTATCTGTTCTTTAGCACTGCTGCTGATGTCACTCACCTTCAAAGATACCTTTGCTCAGGTCTTCAACAGGTATGCTCCATGGTACATCTGATAAATGTGGAACAATGTAGTAGCAATAACTACATAGGTCTGGATTTGAATCTCATTCCTGCCAAGTGTTTACATATGTATATCAGTACTGTGAAGATTTTGGCCACAGTAGACATCTTAGTGCCTGACTTTAGCAGTCTTGCAGATATCATCCACCATAGAAGTACCTGTTGGCAACCCTAAATCATGTAAGGTCAGTGGCGCATGTGGTAAATGTGTAACCATAATGGTCAGAAAAAATAGTTAGATAAAGGTTTGAACATCAGTCCTGCCAAATGTAAATGTGTGTAAGGTAAAATATTTTTTGGAATCTCTCACCCACTACATCACCCAATACCAGTATATACAAGGGTTGGTGATGTTCCTCACCTTAGAAGTACCTTGGGACAGCATCCCTCCTATAAGCTCTGTGGTGTGTGTGATAAGTGTGGTACACTTTAGTAACAAATAACTGCATAGGTATGGGTTTGAATCTCATCGTTGATAAGTGTTTGTGTGTGTATATAGATGTATGTCCGTACCTCAAAGTTTTTACACCCAGTACACATCTCAGTGCCTGACTTTACCAGTCCTGCAGATATCATCCACCATAGAAGTACCTGTTGGCAACCTTAAACCATGTAATATCAGTGGTGTATGTGGTAAATGTATAACCATAATGATCCAAAAGGATAATTAGGTTGAGGTTTGAACCTCACCTCTGGCAAGTGTAAATGTGTGCGTAGGGTAAAATATTTTTTGGAATCTCTCACCCACTGCATCACCCAATGCCAGTATTTACAAGGGCTGGTGATGTTCCTCACCTTAGACGTACCTTGGGACAACATCCATCCTATAATCTCTGTGGTGCGTGCGATAAATGCAGTAAACTGTTGTAGCAATATATAGCTAGGTAGGGGTTTGAAACTCAGTGAGTGTGTGTGTGTCTGTCATCAGTAGGCTGTGTGGGGGTCAGTGTCATTGTGTAATAACAGGATCCATTGGGGTGGGTTTTGCTAAATTATTATATTGAGGATGTAGTATATGTCACAATATCCACATTACAAGTCCAACAGTTGTCAAAGACAATAGAGGTTGTTGTAGACAATCCACAGCCCTAAATGTGACAGTATGGATTAGTGAATAATATAGGCAACCCTTCTATTACTCAGAGACCTCTCTACACCCACATATCATGCACAAACACACTTGGCTAGGCAACAACCACTATATTGGTAGTTCCCCTGCATATTGCCTCACAGATAGTACGCATGGTGTGATTGCAGTGGACTACATGCCTGTTGACCACAACAGTGCCACTGACATTAGAAAGCACTTTGATGTGTTACATATCCTGACTCTGTGTGTTATCCAGCAAGTAAAAGGACATGACACCCTGTTCCATCCCCTCAGTAGCCCAATCAGTGTGTACAGTGGCCCTTTTGCCATGTTCCCCACTAGATTCCTGCAACAACTGTAGAGTGTGCAAACGTACCCCACAAAGGAAATGCCATGCCTTATACACATGCCCTGTATGGACAGACACCACCAACTCCACTGAATATCCATATCAAACTGTCAATGTAGGTGCAATCACTACCTCAGTTACATAGCCAGGTCTCACCAAATGAGGTCAGGAATGCTACATTAGAAGATATCAATCTGTTCACACACATGCTCCAGAGACCTCAACTCAAGCACACTTCCACATGTCAAAGAACATGCATGTGGGACATGTGTACAACCCAGACACGGTCCATATTATGGAATATAGAGCACATACATGGGAAGCAGTGCACATCACTGGCCACCCACAATAGAAACCTGGATGAGTGGATGGGGAATACAATACCCACCCCTGAGGGCCACTCCACTGAATATACTCCTGATCCACACTGGGGACTATTGTCATGTGGCCTGATGCCAAAGTATTCCCTTGGGCTAGCCTTGTAGAGCCTTCAGGCCCATTCACCTACTACACACCTATGAAGCAATGAACCTATGAATCTCAGTATTGGCAAATGCGTGTGTGTGTGTGTGTGTGTGTGTGTGTGTGTGTGTGTGTGTGTGTGTGTGTGTGTGTGTGTGTGTGTGTGTGTGTGTGTGTGTGTGTGTGTGTGTGTGTGTGTGTGTGTGTGTGAATAGTAATCTCAGTGTGTTTGGTTGATGAATATCCCCTGTGGTTGTGGTTATTTGTGTCCAAACCAAAATATGTACCATTCTCTATTCTACAATAAATGTTGTACATCAACATGTATCTATGAACAACTCTCAGTCCTATAATCTGTGAGGCATATGCAATCAGTGTTTTACATACCGGGAATTACCATGCACATACTGTACCCTGCCTATGACATGGTGGATGTGTCACCACAATGCCATACCCTATGGCCTTGCTGCAGGACCACATCCTGGTGACACACAGACACCTAGAACAGAAATGGGATACAGCATGTGAGAACACATTCACTTAGCACTTCACTTGTGGGGATAGAGAGGGGTAAAGCTGGCACTGAATGTGTTGCCAAGACTGTGGCCAATATCTGTTGTCTCAGGATAGGTATTAGCTTTGTGCAGTAACTCACAGCACTTGTGTTTAATGCTGTGGAGGTTGTTGATGTAACTATCAAGGCTGTTGTGACTGTCATCAGTGTGCTGCATCTCTGCTGCCATAGATGCCTGTCGGGGACTCCATGAGGGATCCAACATTGTGATTGAGGCTAATAAAGGAGTTCAACAGTCATGGGACACCACCTTTCTCTGCAACAGTGTCCTCCTTCTGATGTACACTTTAGTAATGGCAGGGGGCCATCACATTGTCTCCCAGTGTTTGGAAGAATGTGTCTGGGTTCTGTTGGCTCTGGCTAGTACCATGTATTCATGTACCTGTTTGTACAGTGCCTATGTGTATGATTCCACAGTCATGCAGCTACATCCCATTGCCAGGAGTGCAGTGAAGACACCCACTCCAGTTTTCATGGCTTCAAAGTCAGCTTTGGAGAGTTTTTCCCAGGTGGTTATCTTTGTGGGGGATGTGGCTGGCATGTTGAGTTCCATGTGGATTACAGCCTGTGTGAATCTCACCATGCAGGGATTGAAATCTGGGGATGAGCAACGGTCCCATATTTAAGTGGTCTACAAAGGTCAAGGTTGTTGCGTCCTCTACCAGGGGTCAGTATGAGCTGGTCTAGGGTTCATAGGTTCATAGATTAGTACTGGGCTAATTGCCCTTTTGGGTCATTTGAAGCCTAGCTAGTTACCCCATGTGAGAATCAAACCCTGCACCTTGTGTCTTTAAGGTAAACACCTTAACCATTATGTCATCCTTCCAATGGAAATGATGAATCCCAGAAGTATTGGGCCATTGTACTGGCGATTGGCTACATTCCCCAGGTGATGGTGGTGTAGTTGAAGACTCATACTATGTCAGTGTTGCATTGGACCATCAGAGATGGCAGGGTGTTGAGGAATGTGCATTGACAGTCTAGAGACATAGATGTGGATCCATAGCAGGCCATGGTCTGGATAGCATTATTACCTCCAAGGCAGTTGTACTGGAAGTATTTTCAATGCATTATGATGGGATACTAGTCTGGAGGTGTTCCTATCCATAATGAATATGGAGACAACACCCCGTGAAGGTGCGGTGTGGTCCATGTTTAGGTGCTGACAGCTGTGGAATCTGGCATAGCCTGATACTGCAGGTCTGCTGCTGTGAACCACCTCTCCATTACAGCAGACATGTGTCTTCCACTCCAACAACTGCTATGAGTGACTGCATCCTGAGAGTTAGATGTCCACTGTTTAGCAGCATGACCCTCAGATTGCATACATGTGTAGCTGTTATGGTGGTAATAACATTAGGAACACTGCCTAATAAGGCACTATAGGGGTGGCAAGACATGTAGCCAGTACCTGGCAACTGAGCAGTTACAGATGTAGGGCATCCATGGCATGTATTTGGGTTCTGTCAATCATGCCATCCCAAGCAGAAAAGTCCTGGATCCCCTGAGAATGACACATATCATGTAAGCCAATGTTGCAGTCAACCATCTGCTGATAGTACCGCAGCATCATTCTGGGTGACAGCAGTACGCTGCCCATGGTTACTGTCACACCTGCCTTAACCACATAATCAGAATTAAACCATGTCTCCTGTCATGTAGACCAGGGAGGTGTGTCCCAATTCATTCACACCCACATGGATACAAAGTGATACTCGTAGTGGTTGTGGAGTGACATGACTGGCTGTGTCATATGTTAGATTCTGGCATGTGATTGATATCTGGCTGTTACCTGCTCCATATTCTGCCTAGTGAGTGGGATGTGTGTGCCTCAGTATTGAGTTACCCATGATCACTGTATTGTGCAAGGTGGTTAGCCTTAGGGGCTAAAGTTGGGGGCACACTATGTAGGTTAAATATGTGTCCCTTGGCATGTGCCATGTCGTGGTGTCTGAGTGGGTGTCTGCCTTGTTGGTCTGTGCAGTTTGGGTAGACGTCCATTGAGAGCCTCTAGGCAGGTGGGTGTGTGGCTTTTCACTATATGTCACGGTGAGCTACATGTTCCACATGGAATGGTGCAGGTGTTGATCTTATCCTCTTGACCTGCTAGTCCAGTCTTTGCTGGAGAGTGCATATGTCCACATTGGATGATATATGGGTAACCCTCACAGGTCTGAGTGTTTGGAGTTTAGAGGGGAGGGCTGTCTGTGTGCATGTGGTGCACCAGGTCAATAGGTGATGAGTGGATTATCTGTAAAGAAAATGTTAACTGTTGGTGAGAACCCTCTCTTGCTTCTTTTTCAATCTGCCACTTCTGAGAATCTGAATGTGATTGTACCTGCTAATGATTCTAAAAGAAAAGAATGCTTACATAAAATGCATGAACTTGAACTGTTGGTTCAGAAGTATAAGAGACTGCAGTGGCAGTGACATTCATTCTCAGCCTATTTAGAGATGGGCATTGTGCCAAGAGGGCTGAGAATAACCAGAATGCCAACCTATGGAAACAAATACCCCACTCTCTTAAAGAAATGGAAGGAACATAATCTACATACCAGTATGGAATATATGAGGATTATGAATGACTTTTTCACAGAAATAGAGCATGACTTATGCACTAAGATAGACACTCTTGAAAATGAAGTTGTTACCTGTACTGAGTTTGAGAGACTTACACAACAGTATCAAAATGTGTTAGATAAGCTTGCTGAGCTTGAGAGCAAAATAGTCTCTACTAAGAATTGAAAGCTGATTAGAGATATATCTGACTTTTAAAACAGCCATGTTTTCTCTTGGCCGAGAGCGGAAACTGTGAGGGCTTGTATATCATCAAATATAAGTGCAAATCATGCAAATGTTCAGCCACAGCAATCTAGAAGAGAGGGCTCTTCTGCTACAACTAATACGGCTTTAATTAATGCACAGAAAGGAGCTGCTATGCATATAGGGGAAGCTGTTACAGCTTTAGACTCTTTTGCAAGTGACTCTACAGATCAAGAAGTTGCTGGCTGACAGAAATCATACTGCTGAGGTTCATAACAGCAGTACTACTGCTACTGAGACAACTAGTAGTTTTTTAGGTGAAACAAACCTAAAAATAAGCCTATAGCTTCCAATACAGGAGCAGCAGAGGGAGAGAGACCGAAGCAGGCAAAGAGGAACACCACAAAGGAAAGACTTGGGGGTGAGACTAAAGGTAGGCCCTGTAACAAGAAGCAGAAAGACTTAGCAGGACATACTGTTGTTAACTTGTCTGGTTTTGAATTTTCTGAAATGGAACTGAGATTACTAGAGCTAATGGCTTATTGAATGACAGCATTACAGAGTTAAGAATGTTTGTTAGGAATTTAGATTTGAAAATGTTATTTGGGAAGAATAATGCCAATACTGAAAATGCCTTAAAAAAGAAGTAGTACTTTCTTGCCTAATAGCACAGCGACTGTTACAACATTTTTACAGTTATGTGAGAATGATGTTTATGATCTGTTTTTTAATGGAAAATCATCCAGTTTTCACAACTTGAATGTTAGTGAAAGAAAAGTAAAAGTATTAATGTATTTAGTTAAAATGACTGACATTATACTGAAACCAGCTGATAAAGATGGGAAAACAGTTATATTTAATGTACAACAGTATCAAGAACTGATGTATGAATTCTTAAATGACAATGCAACATTTAAGATTACACATGTTATTGAGCCAAATAGAATGATTTCTAGGATTAAAACTGAATTGTATGACTATTTGATGCAATTAGCAATTATTCCTGAACAGTGTAATTATTTTTATATAGAACATCCTGTTTGCACTGTGATATATGGGCTGCCCAAGCTTCATAAGAACTTGCTTCACCCCCCCCTCCCAATGAGATAGTCTCAGGAAAACAATGGGCTACTACAGCAATCTCAAAATATTTATTGAAACATAGTATGTCCTATATAAAGGACACTGGTGAATTTTTAGAGTCACTGAGGAGGATTTTGGATGTAAATATGACAAATGTACTGTTTGTAACTATGGATATTAAGTCCTTATTTACAGTCATTCCTAACAATATAGGTATCGAATATGTTAGAGAATTTCTAGTTAAGCACAGTACTTTTACAGCAAACACTCCCTACTGGAGATTGTTCTGCAAAATGCTGTTTTCATGTTTGGGGATGATGTGTATCATCAGACTTCAGGAGTAGCTATGGGCACACCTGTAGCCAACATCTATGCTAATATAGTGTTGGCTAGATGGGAAGAATATACTATTTTTGATTCTAATAAAAATGAACACCACAATAGTGCTTTAATGCATTACAAATGCTTTGTAGATGACATAGTACTGTTGTGGAGAGGTAGTAGGGAGGCATTGGGGCTATTTGTTGAACATCTACAAAATAGCATCAGCTTCCTTAAGTTTGAAATGTCTTGCTCAGTAGAGGAAATCACCTTTTTGGATGTTAAACAGATGAACATTGATGGTAGAACTCATACATCTATATATAGGAAAGAAGTACAAGCAACTAGGTATGTACATAACTCCAGTATGCACCCCACCCACATTTATAAAGGTGTAAGTGAAAAGTCAATTCTTGAGAGCCAGTAGGCTAAATACTACTGGAGAGGCAGTTGCAGCTGAAATTAATACTATGACACAGGATTTTTTGACAAGAGGCTATAATAGAGGTTTATTAACCAAGAATGCAGAATATGTTAGATCTGAAAAGCCTAGTGTGGCCAAACCATATTTACTTAGAGAAGGCAATAATGCCCAGAATAATAGCTCTGTGAGAGAAGCTGGATGTATGATGAAGTACATTAGACAATCTAGACAGCTTCAGTCCATAATTAAAATACATTGGACTGTTCTTAGTTCTGATGTTAATGTTAGGAAAATAGTAGGAGAAAAGCCTGATTTTGTATACAAGAAAGAGAAGAACCTCAAACAACTTCTCTGCTATAAAGATTTTGGTAGAAATGAAGAGCTACATAGATTTAACAAGGGGACAGTATGCTGTTATAACTGCATTTTTTGTAAGTTTATTAATATGGAAACAGAATTTATACATCCCATAACACAAGCCAATTTTATTTTTAAGGCATCTGGGATGTGCTATAGTGAAAATTTAGTTTATTTGGCTAATTGTGAGAAATGCTTATGTTTTATACTGGAAAAAACAAATGCAAATTCAAGGAGAGAATTGCCTCCCATTTATCTGACATAAGAAGAGGGGTTGAGACAAATGCACTTGGCAAGCATATTCTACATTGTGGAAATGAACATGCTTTTAAATTTAGGATACTGCAGAGAGTTTGCAAGAATAAGAGGGGAGGGGACATTGTGAATGCCACAGAGAGAGCAGAATACAAATGGATAAACTTTAGTAGATCTGATGTCTACCCATGGCTTAATAAAACTAACAGTATTAAACCCATTTTAAAATTAAAACAAGCATATGTCAGTTAGAACACTAAGTATTTTAGGTTGTAATGAAGTATTTTAGTACATTATTAAGCTAATTATTGCCTTTAATGAAGTTTTCTAACAAATTAGGTTTAGTTATATTAATTATATTATTTATACAAATTGCATAATTATATAATGTGTTTATGAGTTATGTTATGTGATTGGCTGGTGCTGTCTATTTATTCTGTGGTTTTAATGTATTGATTCATTCTTGAAAGAGTTTCAACTTGAAAGCTTGATGTAATAAACCCTGTTTTATATGTATGATCATGCTGTGCCTTTTGTTATACAATTGTAAACATATTATCATTACTGTTGATGTGGTGTCATTATTCATGTCCACCCCCCCCCCCCCACGTCAGGGGTGTTGAGTATGCCAGGGACTTTTTAAACCAATTTTCTGGTATTTCCAACCAACACATTAATCAATATGATATGTTGGATGTATTATTAGACAATAATTACTTTGTTTAATTAGAAGTAATTTAAGCAACTAAAAGGTGTTGATATGGGCTCCCCAGCAGTTTCTTCTTTTGCCAACACTGTAGTTGGTGGGGAACTACTGTTTTGCAAAACATTTTTGGATTATTTAATGTCTGTTATTATAACAGGTTTGTAGATTATTTATTTTTTGCTA
Organism: Protopterus annectens; assembly: GCF_019279795.1. Taxonomy (NCBI): domain Eukaryota; kingdom Metazoa; phylum Chordata; order Ceratodontiformes; family Protopteridae; genus Protopterus; species Protopterus annectens. The sequence goes on along the minus strand of NC_056744.1, from coordinate 1,203,382,756 downwards.
GTGAAGGTGACCATACAGCTGTTAGAGATTTTGTTGGCAAAATAAACCACAAGTCAGAGTTCTTAAAATTCACTTTAGGAGACTACGGTAGTAATGTAAACTTTTTGGACGTCCACCTAGAGTGGAATGTTACAAATAAAATGTTTGAAAGTAAAATACACAGGAAAGATACCTTTACAAACAGTTACCTGCATAATAAAAGTAACCATTCTGAGTTTATAAAAAATGAACATACCAAAGGGACAACTTATTACAGGTAGTAGAATGACAAGTAATGATAATTTAGTGAAAGATGAATTTAAGTTTATTTGTGAGATGTTTGAAAAAAAGGGGGTATGACAGAAACTATTTGCATCAGCTAGCTGATGACATATTTCAGAAAAGACAGGGAATGTACCTACCCATTCTTAAAGAACCTTTTAGAACTAACAAGGCTACTGCAGAAAACAGTAAAGAAGTGGTGTGTAATTTGGAAATGACAGTGGACAGTGGCAAAATTAGAGAAATTATTCAAAACAATTGGAAGATTTTGGAAGGAAATAGTGAGCTGTTTGATGTGATGGATAGCAAACCTAATTTTGTTTATAAAAAATGAATATAACTTGAAAAATATATTTCATTGAGATAACATTAAACATATTCCTGAAAATTTTCACACACAGAAAGGTGATGACATGTTCAAATGTGGAATAACTGTTCAGACTTTTCCTCGTATTATTACGGTTCCTGGACATTTCACATGTAAAACAAGGGGAGTGGTTTATATTAGTTTATATAGTGGATGTTCAGCATTTTATGTGGGCATGACAACTAGGGCTCTCCATGAAAGGATAAGGGAGCACTATTACAGTATAAAGAAGAAGGATGACAACAATTAATACAAACACAGAACTGAATGTGGGACATATACGAAATGTATTTTTTCTATTTTAGAACTTGGTTCCTTAGACTTAAGGGGTGGTGATTTTAAGAACTTCTTGGAGCAAAGGGAAACCTGTTGGCAAATTGGGCTTGAAGCAAAAAAACTGCCAGGCCTGAATGAAGTAATTAATATAAACTGTTTTTTTTTTTTAAATAGAAAATTACATTTAAAAAAAGATTGAAAGTATTTTTACTTGTTTTAATGAATGTTTTCTTAATTGAATGCTGTTATTGGTTTTAATTAGATAATTAGATAATTGTGTTAACTAAGAAGGGTATAAATGTTTGTTAGTAAAATATAAATATATATATATATATATATATATATATATATATATATATATATATACACACACACGTGTGTGTGTGTGTGTGTGTGTGTGTGTGTGTGTGTGTGTGTGTGTGTGTGTGTGCGCGCGTGAGAGTGTGTTTGTGTGTTTGTGTGTGTGTGTGCACGCGCTTAGCAGGGGAATTGGGCCTACAGGTGGGCTTGCTCCCTGACAAACACTGTTTTACTGTTTTACACCATTCAAGTTTCATTTACCTGCTTCTGATGTTTTCTTATTGCATTTATGAGGGTCAGCCATAAAATAGTATCATTAGCTTATGAAAGGGTCATGCTTTTTATGCCCTTTCCAGACATTATTTTACATATCAGACAGAAGAATCATCTGGTTCCACATACATTTTCATTCCATTAAGACGTTTGGCCCCTACGGACTGCAGCCTATCTTCTTATTATTCTCCCTATTCTTATGTGTGATGGCTTTCTATATATCAGCCCTGCTAAGATCAGGTACATAGGTCACTGTCTATTCCCCTTTCTCATGTTTCTCCCAGTGTACTGATTCTGTAAGAAATAATCTACCCAGGTCTGACTCTGCAAACCTTCATCTAATATCTCTGCCCAGCGCCACCGAGACTCCACTCATCCATACCGCTCAACCTGCTGACACTGAAAATAAGTAAAAAGGCCATTAAAAAGGAAATACCTCAAGGCAAAAAAATGGACATTTAATTAACATAATATTTGAATACCAAATAGCATATAACTCTTTCCACTTCTAGTAGGAATGTGGCTTACTTCTCAGAAACACATTTAGAAAATAGAGTGTGACAAAGATATGGAAGATATAAGCACATTATCAAAGGACAGTGTCAAATCTGTAGATTTTAATGAACTGTATTGCAGAGTTTTACCACATAAGGTCATTTATTTTTGCTTGTGAAAAAGGAAGATGTAAGATATGTGTTCTGTTTCTTTAACTTATGGAAGCCATTAACACGTTGCTCATGTAATGTGGTTTTCTATGTACTAGAGAGCATCAAAATTCATGAGTAATGAGGGGAATTCAGAAAATTGTGTGAAGGAGTAAATCAAATTTGAAAACAGGGACCTACCTCTGAAAGTAGTAACATCATGTGTGGAGGTAAATTAGGTCTGAAAACAGGAATGTTCTCCAGAAATAAGAACAGTTAAAAGATATGCAGTAATGTGTTTCTCCAACTATGTTTTATCACATCTTAAGCTATTCCTCTGTCTCTAGAATAAGTTCAGGCATCTTGCTTCCTAATCCTAGAGAAGATGTCCATCACCCAAATAACCAGTTTTTCAGTTACCTAGATGAATAATTTGTGGTGATGAGAACATGACTATCTGGGCCACTCTCTGCTGGACCATAACCAATGTGCAGCATGCATTCTTTTCGGGGCATGTCTAACTAGCATTCGGTATGACAAGAGATTTAAGCATAAGGATGACTGCTAGATCATCAGCATGACTAGACTAGCTGCCATCTCAGCATCTTAGTCTTTTTGCTGGGTAACTTACTCAGTCTGGCCATGGGTGGCTGAACTGAATTAATTACTGACTTCTCCCTGGCAGACTTACAATATATCAAAATAGTTCTTTTAATATTCATTGGTGAACCCATGGCTCCTGAAATTCTGAGAAATAGAAAGAAAGGCTTCTAAGTGCAGCTTACATCACAAATTATGTTTAGAAAACACTGCATGAAACCTTGAATAAAGTATTTTATTTTCTTTCTATTTTGCCCTTTAGCCATTGTCTGTGGTTTCATCCGAACAATCCACTGAAATTAAATTCTTACTTTTTCATGCATTTCTCCCATAACATTCTGATATTCTACAAAGGCCAAAAAAAATCTTGTGTGTGAATGATGCTGCCATATCATAAAGAACCTCAAATCATGGTAGATTTTCAGTCCAATAGACAGTTTAGCCTTCACAAACATAGCCAAGTAGAGATGACAAGTTGCCTTAGATCAAACCTTTTCAACTATGTTGGGCACAGAGTATAATTAAGGCCCTATGTGTAGGTTAGTGTTTTTATACATGTGAAGAGACTGACAAAGATAAATACATACCAAGATGTTCAATCTTCTCAATCTAGACCATTATGAAGATTGCAAAAAATGCAACAATAATTTGGCATGTTATATCATCTGAATGCTAATGACTGGTAGTACAGCTGGATGGAATATTTCAATAACTGAACAGCTCAGATATCTACTTGCATACAAATATAGCGTAAAGCCACTTCAGGCTACATGCCAAACAATCAAGTCCAAAAATACCAAACGTTTAGAAAACTCAGAATGAACTAAACCAAAAGTTTCTGATGGATCTCATAATATGTGTGCTCTTAAATCTTGTAATGAAGTATTTTACACAATGTCATTACACAATCTTGTGATATTAAATGTAAAAGTTAGTATTAGATTTTATTACTAAAAGATTACAGCTGAGCAGCCATGAACTAAATATTTATATGCTTAAAGTTGTTATTCAAGCACAAATAATGTGTAAAGATGGATATATGTTGACTTAGAATTGTCTTTTTTGTGGAGGAGTTTGGCTTTTGTACACTCCCTTTGTGGCGCTTCTTACCACTACTACTCGACTACTTAAATTTTCCAGATCCAATGTTGCATAATGTTGGAGAAAAGCACACTACTTCATATAGAAAACAAAAGTTAGACACCTTAAAGAAAATACAACAACTAATGACTATGACCCAGACGTGACAGCCCTAATCCTGAATCTCTAAAACCTCAGACCCTAACCCTAGTACAGGCAAAGAGCAATTGGCTCCATGCCTTATCAGCAACCACCATTAAGAGTGTTTCAGAAGGGTCTCTTTTCTTCCATATTCTGTTCTCTCTTTTTATCAACAGCCTTCCTAGTAACATCCACCCTTTCATAGTAGTCCTATATAACCTGATGACACAGTCATCTACAGATCTGTCCCCTCTCCATCTTCCATAATAAAGACAACTGGATACAGAGCTAAGATATCTCAGTAATTGGATTAACTTAGCATAGCATAACATAGCATAACATAGCATAACATAACATAACATACCATAACATAGCATAACATAACATAGCATAACATAACATAGCATAGCATAGCATAACATAACATAACATAGCATAGCATAGCATAACATAACATAACATAGCATAACAACATAGCATAGCATAGCATAGCATAACATAGCATAGCATAGCAAAGCATACCATTGCATAACATAACATACATTGCATAACATACCATAACGTAACGTAATGTAACGTAGCATAACATAACATAGCATAGGATAACATAATGTAACATATAACATAACATAACTCTTAATAGGAAAAAAAAATAAGCCTTTTGGTACTTCACATAAACTCACCAGGCTCCAAACCAAAATAATGATAATAATAATAAGACTAATAATAATAAGACAGGCTCAAACTTATACCACACATCTAAAGTTAGTAAAGATCTGTGCTGGGCAAGAAAATTCTCCTTTCTCTGTCTGGCAGGGCAGCCAGGGCTGACAGTGGTAAAGGAATCCCACTCCCCTAATCAGAATATTACATGCCTGTCATGGCATCCACCTCTCAAAACAAAAAAAAAAGCAGCCCTAGAGTCTAACTGTAATAACATCTGCAGATTCATAACCCTTTTCCTAAGGGAACACCATTACCTCTTTTTATCTAAAACTAAAAGATTAACCATACCCAAAAGATCCACTCTACAGTAAGATATTCTTTCATTCAAACATGTGTGGGGAAAAAACTTCCTCTTTTTCACATGAAATCTATAAAAACAAATCCAGACAGATAAAGGAAGCTTCAATATACAAGAAAGTCAAAATGAAATAAAGAAAAGCTGATCCACCACAGCGAAATGTCTTTAATATCACTGTTAAAACAGAATGATAAATGACACTGAAGTCAAAACCAAATAACACAAACCAAGTAAAATCACTTGAGATAAGTGCTTTTAGCAAAAACTGCCTTCTTCAGATTCTGAATATTAACAGCAGTCCGCTGTGGTGAATCAGTTTTTCTTTACTTTGTTTTGCTTTTTCACATGAGGATTTCGCATAAATCATTGTCCCCATATAAATAGAAATTTCTCTCAGAGTCTGCATCATTCACAAATCTAAAAGGCAATGAGCATGCATTCTCCATACTTGTAGTCCAAACCTGGAAATCCATCCATTCCAATATAAAGTTTGTCACCTCTATTAGAACTTTAAAGAAGGCACTAAAACAATATATATACGTTCAGGATCAAAGCAAATGCTTCCAGAATAGTTCTATCATATAATCTGTAATCCACTAGACATCTAAAATACTACAGACAATATCCCTACATAAAACCAATTACCTTTTTCTGATCAATACCTGTGAACAGGTTACACCCCATTTTTGCATGGGATACCATTTACACTGCATAACCACTGCAATTCTTGCTATAAACCCTATTCCCTTGCATTTAACCCTTCCCTTCTTTGAGCTATACTTAAAGCTGCTTGCACTGTTTTAACCTTCTTGTCTCACTATCTCCACCATGTTGACTCCTTTACACATTCAACCATGAATCTTAATTATACCTTTTCACAGACTGTAAGTATCTCTGAACATGATTTCAACCTTACTTTGTGTCACTGTCTGAGAATAATGTTTATAGTGACTAACATTTACAAATTACAATGTCCAATAAATTTGTGTATTCCAAATAACTTGCACGAACTATGATCATACCTCTCAACCTCTTAGAACAAGAAATCTAGACAAAGCCATACATAAAAGTGGCACAAAGGCCCAAAAATATGGGCAGTTTTTAAATATTGCTCTTACAAACTTAGCAGGTTAATGGAATAACAGGTTTTACATTAGCATGTATTTTCTGAAGGGCATGAAGTCTGAAACTCAAATGTCTGTCATTATTTTCTATTGTCAGTCTTTAATGAGTTGCCACTAATTTGCCAGAAAACCACAGTTTTATGAAAAACAGAACAAAAATATGAAGCAAAAATCTGTACAGTTGAGAGGTATAATATAATGTTTAAATGTATATTTTGAGGTTTGCAGTGAACACTGCTAGTTCTAAATGCTGGACAAAGCCTGAAGATAATCAAGAGAAATCAACATTCTACTCCAGTCAACAAATACGCAGATAAGTAAATATAAATAAAAGAATGCAGCAAAGAAGTAAGGGTTTAATCCCTAATATATAGGGTTGATAGGAACTTCCCTTGCTACAGCACTTGACAATGAGTTTTCCTGTGAAGGTTTACTTATCATTATGGAATCTGCAAGTATTAAATAAACTTAAATTTTGAAATTTGGACCACTCTTTGTATTTAGCTTTTGCCAGCTTTGGTATTTTTATTCTTGGTCTTTAGAGACTTTGACAAATACACCTCACTTTTTATCTGTTGCCTTATGCTAATTGCATTAAATACTAGTGATTTTGATGAATGGGTTTAATCTAGTCCTGTTCCTAGTCCCTATATTGAAAACAGTCACAAAAGAAGTCTGACTTAAATTGCACATTAACAAAAGCAAATTTTCAGCAGTCACTAATGGCTCTCAATAAATTAGATTAAACCCATTATTCATTCTCAGTGGTTTTTATTAGTGAATTAAAATCCTTTACTAATTTTAATATAATTGACAGATGCCCCTCCCCAAAAAACTGCTACATCTGAGACAATGACATGAAAGAGGGACATATTATAGTTAAGAATAAAAAAATAAAAACGCCAATGTAAATACCCTCCTCCATATTTCTACTCTTACATAACACACACTGGATTAACAAATAACAGGAAAGGTCCAGAGCAGAAATGCAAAACTGGCAGGAGCAGTCCAAAAATATAAGAGAGAGATTAATTTGGAAGTAATTACGTGAAATCAGTGCCTTTTAGACCAGCTTTCAGAATGGATATAAGGTTGTAAAATCCAGCACGAGACAACATGACCAGAACATTGACCCATTTTTGTTAATGCCAAATCAGATTCATCAGCTCAGATATCCAGTCCGTAGGCATGGGATGTCAGGCCTCATCTACTGATGGCAAAGTAACATAAGTCAAGGCAGAACAGCACTGACAGTTTGCATATAGTCAGTGAGATACTTGGAGAAAAGGGTTGCAGAAGACTATCTTATTCTATGAGCAGGGCCATCCAGGCACCATTAATCATCTTTTTAATAAAAGCAGGATCAAAATAAATATTATATCATATTTTTACATGAATAGATTTAAGCCTTGCTAATGAATGTTAACCCAGATCTTCTGGCAAAATATCAGCTAGATTCAGTCCACACAGACTACATAAACTTTGCTCCCAGTTTATAAACCTGTTCAATATTAGTGGAAAGAGTGCTTTAAAAGTTTTCCTATAAGACTTACTCATATTATACTTGAGAGCTTGTACCTCATGACATCTTTTAACCAAATAATTTGACTTGCAAGACCAGGAAGGTCTGCCACACCCTTGGAGACAGCACACCACAGCTAACTTACCAACAGTGCATAACCCATTGGGATGAGAAGCCACCAAGCTTATTCTTTAGGAGGGCACCAGTGGGCAGTGTCCCATTGTCAAGTAAACTGCATACCTTCCCAAATAAGTGAAAGGAGGCTTGCAACATAAATATCACCTCAAATGAAAGGATTAAGTGATATCTGGTCAGAAGTGATTGACCCATATTTTTAACAGGGCTACTGTAGGCCACACTCATTGCTTTGACAATGTTTTCATTCTGTAGATAGAAAGAATGCATGCTAGCTTCACATATGAAAAAGAACATGGGCTAGAATCCTTATATGTGTAAGGATGCCATAATCGATTTCCAGCAAGTTCAGATCATGTTTATACCCTGAACCAATGACCATAATTTCATAAATTATACTGTGGCATAATATACTAATCTCCATACAGTATGCAGCAGTTTAGGGTTCCTAAAATTCAAGGTATGAAGTTGCCAGATCCTGGGGTGCATTAATACACCCTAGGATCTGGTAACTTCATACCCTGAATTTTAGGAACCCTAAACCTCTGCATACTGTATGAATATTAGTAGGCTAACCAACAAATCTGGAAATTTCTGAACTGGGACAAACCAACCCATACAAGTTAATGGATACGTATTGATCCATTTAGAGAACTTTAATCAACTGCTGTCAGATCGATGTAAAAAGAATGAAACAAGTTTCACCAAATCTCAGAGGTAAGTATTTTTGCAGGGCAGCAGTCCCCCTGCATTCCCATGTGGGGAAACACGCCCCCAAACTAAAATATACCTACTCCAAGGTTTCACAACTGAAGAGAAAAAAGAAAACTCTACTGCCAGCAAAACTCATTTCACTCTTTTTCTGCTGAATGTACAGCACTCAGTTAAATTGCTGTTGATAGGTAGACAGGATCCCTTGACAACATATGATTTGGATAGACTGTATAGGGTCTAGTATGTGTGTATATCTTTCTACCTATCTGTCTATCTATCTATCTATATTTATATTAGAGTCTAATACATAAAGACCTATCAAGAAAATAAGAGGTGCTCCTTTTTTTGACACTCTATATGATTTTTGAAGGCCAGTGTTATTATGTTTAATGCCTAAAGGCTGGGTAGTATATGCGTGTGCGTGTGTGTGTGTATGTGTGTGTGTGTGTGTGTGTGCGTATGTGTGTGTGTGTGTGTGCGTATGTATGTGAGTGTGCGTGTGTGCGCGTGTGTGCGTGTGCGTGTGTGCGTGTGTGTGTGTGTGCGTATGTGTGTGTGTGTGTGCGTATGTGTGTGTGCATATGTCTGTGTGTGCATGGGTGGTGCATTGCGTATATGTGTGCTGTGCAAGAAAGAGGAAGAGGGGGAGAGGTGCTATGTCTCACACTGAGCTAATATCACTTATTTTCATCTATTTTCTTTCATATGTGATCCAGTACAATGTATATAATGAATGAAGTTCATTCATATAGTGCATCGCCTTTACAGAATATGTATTTAGCCATTTCACTGGATTTCACATCACATAACAATCTGTAAAATGACATAAAAGCCACAGCTATTTAGCTCCATTGTTATATCACTACAAATGTTCTGAATGTAGAGCTAGTAATTTATAGATGGTCAGGGAATCTAATGCTTTGACATCCTGACAGGCAATCTTCTGTATTTTCTTTATACATGTAAAATTACAGCTAACTTTTAAAGAAAGGGACAAAATAATTCTCATGTTAGAGAGATGTGTGGCTGGCTGCAACCAAGTAGAGAATGTAGTCTTTTAGCGATATTGCAAGCAATACAAGAAAATTAATTGACACTGAAATAATATTCATTATAAGAAGAAACCTCAATATTGTCACTGATAGATGTAAGTAAATCACTTTAAAGAAGTTCAAAGTCCACTTTTCTAGAATGACTCCATAATTATTTTACTGCAATTAGCACGAAAGTCAGAAGGTGAAGTCTTTGTCAGCTGTGTTTGGGATAGAGGCTGGGGACTTTGAGAGTAAATACTCCAAATATCTACTTATAATGGAGAAGGTATGGAAGTCTGTACCAACTTTTTTGAGATAGTGGCAAAGACTAAAATTATTGCAGATTTCAATAAAAGTGGGTGAAAGGGGTTGATACTAACCATCAACACATAAGGAAGTTTAGATATCAGAGATCCTTCACAATAATGGTAGTACAAACTTTGCTGGGTTACATTGCAAGGTCCTAAACAATTTTGTCTGTTACATGGCTAAGCTGTTATCAATCAGTTTGCTTTATTCAACATTATAATGTTCAAATTGCAATGTATTCATATACTTTTTATATTGCAGATCCTGTTTTGCTTCAGATATAGGCTTGTAGGTTGTGAAACATTTTTCTGTGGGGATATTTGGCTGAATTGCATTTCAGCTGCAGAGAAACATGGCTGCATCAAATTCACATGAACTAAGTAGCATGTAGTATTGTGTTCACAGCTGCAATAACCAAGGGCATTGGTGGAAAGAATTCCCACAAGGGACAGCAGGGTGTGCGTGTGTGTGCGTGTGTGTGCGTGTGTGTGCGTGTGTGTGCGTGTGCATGTGTGTGTGCATGTGTGTTAGTACATGTGTTTGTATGTCCGTGTGGCTGTGTATGTTTATGCTCAGTGAGTGTGTTAGTTGCAGAGAAACTGCAATGTGCAACCGTTACCTGAAAGTGTTATTAGGATAACCTAGTGTGCACTGCCCAGACATTCTTACCATGGTAGAGCAAAAATAAATGTTTACAAACAACCACAGAGAATCCCTGCTCAGGACTGCCTTTTGCTCCCTGTAGATGTGCTATTGTTTCTATTGAGTGTTTTTAAACTACATACTGGGGCGTAAGTGTGACTACAGCAACATACAGGATTTTCTCCATGATGTTGCACATTGGTATAGTTCTAGTTACATAAATATTTACTGTTCAACAAGCATAAAATCTATCACTTTCCATGCTGTGTTAATAAAGGCATTGTCATTGCACACCACATTTTCTCTGCCCCAATAAGTGCACCAGACATATTGCTCTGAAAATCTGCCATATTGCCTGTCCTCATAGGGTTATGGGAGGCCAAGGACATTCCCTCCCCCAAACCATGTTTTTTTTTTTGTAGCAGCGGGCATGGCATTGTGTGCTTCTATGAACTCTCAGTGATTTTGATGCTGGCAGGAGTCTTTGTAGCTGCAATTCAGCCATATGTTCACAATCAAATGTCCCCAAAGGGAAATGGCCTAAACATATTAGCCCAAATCTGTCTTTCTTTTCATATGTTTTCCTCAGTATCAGAGTTAAAAATATACAGGCTACTATATCTGAATTAAAGTATGAATAATGGCACTACACGGATATGCAAATAGTCAGAGAAAGGGATTTGGGATGAATACAGAAAAGTGAAGTATTTTTTTTAAACATGCCCACTTTTCACAAAAGAAAGTTGTATAAAGTTCAGCATTATGAACTTGCGAATTGGTAAGTATTTTTGCATATTGTGGGTGAGTGCGGCTGAGCACAATCATGCTTAAAATGTATTCGAAAAGCTTCAGCCTGTCCAGTACTTAAAAGGGATTCTTTTTAAAAAAAGAAAAGGGATTTATTTTTTCTTTAGATAGAGGTATCCTTTTGTGGAGACCCTGATGGTATTCTTTAAAGAATAGAAAGGGTGTGATAGGAAAGATTGAAAAAGGGGAGACAAAACAAAGAGGGGAACACACAAAGGAAACATCAACAGGGTTTGTGCTGGAGGAGGTGGGAGAGGATGGGTACTATGTTTTTGTTGGGGATAGACCCCCCCTTATTATTTAATTTTTTTAAGAGAAGGTGGTGTGGGTGGGAAATAGGGAAGGGGGTGAAGGAAAGGATAAGGGAAGAAGGGCTGAGGAATTCCAGTCCATAGAGCTTCAAACATGTCCACTGATGGGTCTCTATCAGATTATCGAAGTTTCAAAACTTTGGAAGTCATATGGTCAGGCCCATATGAACAAAGTTTTGAAACTTAAAACATTTTGAATGGAGATCTCGGTACAACATGGAATGGAAATTTACCCTTTTCCAAAATGTAATGCAATCTCAGAGTTGGTATATTTAATTAGCAGGGGATGTGGGGGTGCAAGGGGGCTTGCTCCCTGCAACACCATTAAAATAGAATTATTCTGTTTTTTTTTTAAATGTTCGAAGTTCTAAACATTCTATTATATGGTCTCGGTCATATGAATTTCAAAGTTTCGGAAATTTGATTATCTGACATATCCCAACTGACAGATGGTGCTGCAGTGGAGGACCCTGATGAGGGGGTAGAGTCCTGTGTTGGTACAATGGATGGCTCCAACTGGGAGACCATGTCTACCACATGCTAAAGAGAGGCTTTGAATGGCTGAATTCTCCTGCCCACTACCTCTACTGGTACATCCTCAACCAAACTCTAAAGCTCCATTTCTGTGAGGCTTAGCAGGCTGCCACATGCTGGAATGCCTGCAGGACTGGTGCTTCCACTCTGAGTGAGAATGTCCCCAGACAGGCAGATGGTGATCTGTTCATAGCCTGGGATGTGTGCGTCTGGTTTGATTTTGATGGGATTTGAACGTGTAAGAAAAGGAAAATAAATGGGAGAGAAACAAAACAAAAAAGTGAAAAAAAATGCATAATCAAAATAAGAAAAACAGAAGAAAGGGGTAGGGAAAGACAAAACAGGAAAGGCACAATAAATCCAGACAGTACTACTCATATGCCAATTCATACACTATTGAAATACTGCAGTAAAATCTTTATAGAAGTAAAACTTGTGTATGCAAAGTGATTGTGTATACAATGGGGTAGTGATCTGGGATGGACTTTTGTAATTGGGAAGAATAATATGAATAGTGCTAATGCATATTTGTGATGAATTCAAATGGCAAGGGATTTTGACTTTTTGAAAGACTGTCTGTGTCTCTCAAGTTATGTCCTTGCAATACAGTCTTAAACAAAGTAATTAGGTTTAAAACAGTAGCTTAAACTGTAACATCTTTAGTTACATTTCTTTCATCTGCAAAGCTATAACAATATCTTCCTTATGAGTAATACAAAAAACAGTTGTAAAAATAGTGCCCCCAAGATTCAATAAAATTTGTGTATGCTTTGTGAACAGCCTATATGGAATATACCCGTGTACACGGCCATGGTTTATCCTCGGTAGTGACCCATACATATTCATTATGGCACACTGCCGAGGGACAGTACAGTAACACTGATTTTGAATCCATGTAAGCAATACTGTAGAGGCTATGCTGTACTTGTGGACTGTCCAGAAAACGCCTGGACAGTTGGTAAGCACAGCAGAATACCTTGTGGCTCATTAACCTGGACTGAAAGGTAAACAACAGATATTACTTCATGAAACTGCAATTGTAATTTTTTTCTACATTTATGTGCTTGTTTGCATGGTGTGGCACATTGTGCAGCTATGCTTAGAATTGCTCACATATACAGCAGACATCTGCTAGTCATCTCAAAATAGAAACCAGGAGTATTCAATTTTAATTATTTTTTTTCATGTGCTTCTTTGTGAGGTATGGTGAGTTGCTTAGCAATGCTGAGATGGCACTTTCATATAAAGCAGATATCCATTAGACATCTAAAAACAGAAACTGGATGCATTCAGCTGTTGTAATTCTGCAGTGCTTAGCAATGTGCAAACCCATGCAGCGAAGCTTCAATATGCTTATAGGCACCTTGTAGTATATGTGAAGATATACACGCTTCCTTCACTATCCCAGTGGCTAGATAGGTTGAGCCATGACTTACAATGTAGTGAGCAGTCATACTTTTTACATTTGTTACTGTGAAAATGTGTCGGGTGACTGAAAAATCAGTTTAGTTTACAAATAAAAAATTGTTACATTTGGAAAAGCTGCACACTGCTAAGCAGCACTTTAACATAGGCATTGTTAAGCTGCGCTTATTCATGGTTTGTGCGAGTTTGCGAGATGCTAAGCAGTGCAGTGCTTTTTTGAAAGTTATAGCATGACATGCAAGGGCAGGAATGTAGCCTATTTAAAGGCCAATATGTGGGAATTTCACATCATTAATTGGAGTCTTAACTTGGATATGGATATGCCTGGTGCTGTTGGTGAAGGAGTGTGCTTTCATGTGCAGAAGTGGGGAGTGCAGGAGTCCAGAGTTTTTGTTGGACTCCTGGTTAGGAATTATGAACCCTGGCTACTGCATGGTGGCTACCAGGGCTCAGAGTATAAGTCTGAGACCTGGGATCAGTTGGCCAGGAAACTTACCTGTGCTACTGTACCCTGCACTGGTAAGCAGTGTTGTCACCACTACAATGACCTGAGGCATAAGAAGAGGGAAACCTTGGCCACCTGGGTCCAAGAAGCTATGGCTGGGCAAACCCCACAGATATTTACGTATGCTTGTCAGTAATTTAGAAATATACAATCTGAATCTGTGCAAAACTGGTATGCATAATTGTTTCCTTCTCTTACGACAGTTGCAGAAGAGAGGACTTGCAATGTCCACTCCCATGCAAGCTGCCTGGCCAGGATTAGGCAATTGTGTGGCAAGTAGGGAAACATCAAAGTAATAACTTAATGCATAACATAATTATACAATAAATTAATTACAGAGTTTGTAGTCTTAACAGTCAGGTATGACATACCTGGGACATCTTGCATCTTTATTAATATGTCACTGCCTACCTGAAATGGTAAAGCATGTTAAAGCAAGTAAGCATGCAGTACTGTGTAGCGTAGCTTCCAAGCATTAGTTATTGTTGTGGTCTACCCAGATTAAGAGTCATTGTTCTGGTCTGCTCATTGTCTGAAATATGCTGTAGGTTGCACTCAATAAATGAACAGAGTATATGGGTTATTTAACAGATGTCCTGCACAGCTACCCATGGTCTACATGCCAGAGTTGAAGCAACATTAATCAATACATTTTAAAGGATGGTGGAGCTTTGATAAGTAATGTTTTCAGATATAGTGGTCACAATTCCTGTAGTCACTGCATGTGTTTTCTAATCTGACACAAGGCAAATGTTACATGTAACTGAATAAAGAATGCAGCAAATAATGTCAGAAATAAATGTAGTGCAATTGCCAGAGTAAGGTTCAAGCCTGTGTTCTGCTCATTTTGTCTGAAATGATGCTGTATATTCCACTCGGTCAATGAACATGGTATATGGGTAAGTTAACTGCAGTCCTGGACAGCTATACATGTGTCTAAATGCCAGAGTTTAAGCAACATTATCAATAAAGTCTAAAAGGAGATGATGCTTTGATAACTACTCTTTTAAAAAAGTGTTCACTGTTCCTGTTTTCACAGTATGTGTGTTCTAATATGACATCAGTCAACTGTTAAATGCAAATGAATAAAGAATGCAGCAACAAATGTTTGAAATGAATGTAGTGCAATACCTAGAGTAAGATCCAAGCCTGTGTTCTGCTCATTTTGTCTGAAATAATGATGTAGGTTCCACTCATTAAATAAACAGGGTATACGGATAAGTTAACTGAAGTCCTGGACATCTATCCATATGTCTAAATGCCAGATTTTAAGAAACATTATCAATAAAGTTTAAAACGAGATTGTGTTTTAATAAGTTGTTGTTTGTCTTTCGGATTTTTCCCAGTAAAGGGTCACCACAGCGGAACTCCGGTCCGCTAATAATTGGCAGTAGATTTTTACGAAACACCGAGATGCCAGCTCGACACCCAACCTTCAACGAAGGCATGCTCATTTACGCACAAATGTCTTTCAAATGCTATCCAACCACGGGGAGGACATGCAGACTCCACACAGAAGGCACTCTCAAGCCAAGCCGAAAATCGAATGGGAGAACCTCTTGCTGTGAGGTAACAACGTATTTTCAAATAAGTGTTGATTATTCCTGTATTCACTACATGCATGTTATAATCCAACACCAGTCAACTTTTAAATATTAACTAATAAATAATGCAGCAACAAATTTCAGAAATAAATGTAGTGCAATACCCAGATTGTGTCAAGCTTCAGTTCTAATAATTTCCCCCCAAAATATGCTATAGATCGCACTTACTAAATGAATGGGGTATATGGTTAGGTTAAAAGATGTCCTACACAGCCATACATGTGTGCAACTGCCAGATTTCATGTGACATTAAGCATTACAGTATAAAAGGAGATGGTGTTTTGATAACTAATGTTTTCAAATAAAGTGCTCATTATTCTTGTAGTCACTGTATTTGGTATCCAGTCTGATACTACACACAGCTATGCATATGTGTAAATGGTGTGTAAATGTACGATTTCACACAAAATGTTGCAATAAAAGTCTTAAAGGATATGGTGTTTGGAGAATTCATTATATTCAAATAAAGTGCACATTATTCCTGTAGTCATTGCTTGTGGGTTCTAATCCCATTGCAGCCAACTGAGAAATGACCAGCTCTCTGTGGTAATCAGTGTACGCAAAAATACCTCTCAACTGTCACGCTTTTTGCAGAATGTAATGACTATTGCCCCATATATCTGGTCCTTGATTAGCAGATACTTGACATTACTTGGAATACAACTTATTGGAAAATCTGTTACCAGAATACCTTGCTACTAATGTATGAGCACACTATGTAAAAATGTTCCCTGTAGTTGTACCTTTGTACCAGCATTTGGTTGGGGTTGGCCCATAATGTTCCATGCTAATAGGCTGAGACCTATGTATGTGCAACATCATCTATACAATATTTGCGATCACTGTACTCACAACTGAAATCTTAGCTATAAAGAAGTATGTAGTAGTAGTCTGTGTAGTAGTACTACATGTGAAGTTACTAATTTTTTTCTCACCCCACCCCTTCTCTTTTTTAAGTTATTAATTATGTTTATTATTCTAATTTGATATTAATATATTATTTGTAACTACTTATTAAGTTGGCCTTATGTATAATTTCATATTGCTTTGCGGTTAATATATGTTCATTTAAGTTATTTATTGTTGTGTTCCTCATTATATTCTTTTATATTTCTTTTGATTAATCATTATTATCTTCTATTATGTTAATACTAACATTTGTTTGGTAATGTTTATTTTTACATTATGTTTATATTTAATTTAGTACAGTGCAACAAGGTAGACTAATTCCAGGTGATCCACCTACCTTGGCTCCCCCCGCCATGGCAATGGGGCACAGCACATCTGGCCCGCAGCCTGGTTGCATCCCCTCTGCTGCCCCTGCACTACCTAGGATGTTGGGTAGTTCTGCCCCACAGACTGGGGTTGGTCCCCCCCTAGGAGTGGAAGTGTTGAGGATATTATGCCACCCATGAGGAACTGCCAGACAGGGTGCATGGGCAACTGTGCTGAACCCTCTGTGCATGCCTATGCCAGATGGACAGCATGCTGTCCATCCTGGTGTGGCAGCCTCACTCTGTGCCCCAGCATCAACCACTGCCTCCACAGGAGTAGTGAAGCTACAGTGCTGACAGTCCCATGGGTGAGAACTTGAGTCACACTGCTACCGTGTCTGATGTTCATGTGACTGGGATTCTTCAACACCCTCCCCAACTAAGGTGTTTACCCCCATCTTGTGTCATACAACAACCCTGTCTGCAGTCTTGACTGTCTTCTCTGGCTGCAAAAGATTCCTCACCTTCCCAGCTCACCTCCCGCACACATACCTATGTCCCTTCCCCAACATTCCACTACTCTCACTGTAAAAAAAAAAAAAAAAACAATTTGGGCACCTGCCCCCCCCTCAAAAAAAAAAAAAAAAACATTATCCCGTACATAGTTCTCCATTTTGTCCACTTGTCCACTGAACACACTTAATTTGGTCCATCTGACTTGACAACGCACTTATGTTGTCCTCACCCCTCTCTCTGGGGGTGACATTCCAAATTCAGTTAAAAAAATCTGTTAATGTGCATATTTGTTACTGTACAAAAAATGGATAGGTATGGTTCTTTCTTACACCCTTCCTGCACATACCTACCTGCCTTTCACTATGTTTTTCCCCCAGTTTGCACCTCATTTCACTACTGTCCTATCTCCCAATTTTTCATTTCTTTAAATATTTTTTGCATGACATTGCATGAAGCACAGCATCACTAAGCTCAGCTAAATAGCGCTATATTGTTATATGTTTGTGAAAAAATATTAATCACATTCAAAAAGTATACCCGTGCCCTATTTTGAACACAGAACCATCACACCTATAGACCAGTGTATCAACCTGCAAAGCCACACAGCTGTTAAGTGACACAAGTGTATTAAGCAAAACATAATAACTGCCATCTTCTCATCATTAAGTGCATTTAAGGAATGCTGTGCATTGTGCCGGGTCACACAAATTTGGTAAAAGAGTAATAGAAAAATGGGAAGGTAACTTAAACTCTGATATAGAAATACAGCATTATAAATCCAGGCACATAATAATGGATGTAAGTGAGGTCTCTAACAGCAGGTAACTGTGCAATTATATCTGCAACATTTAAAAATGCACCTGCTAAAACAGTGGAAAAATAGGTGTTTATCTGAGGCTGTGGTGGAGAAATGCATCCCTATAAAGCCATACACAGAATAATGGATATAAATGAGGCATGTAACAGCATGTAAGTATGCAATTATATATTGAAAAATAGACCTGCTGTAACAGAGGTACAGTAGCTCAGTCTGTTAAATGCTTTGAAAACATTTTTTTTGGTACACATAGTCCTGGGTTCAAATCCAGAGGCTTCTAGCATTTCAAATACATGTTTGTGTCCCATTGTGAATTCTGATATGAATGACTGTCTTATCACCTATTTATCTACCCAAAGCATTTCAGATGGACTGTCTGCTTCTCAATGATAGAAGTCAAAGGCCTGCAGATAGGAACACAGTTAACACATTCATATTACAACACTAGAAAGTGCATAGAGATTCAGATCATGCATTACTATGCATTCATAGAGGATTTTAAGTTACATAATTCAAAGGAGGCTCAGTAATATCAGACTGCAGCACACAGTCATTTGCTACAGATATTACAGATTAGCACAGCTGCACAAGTAGCATACACACATGGAGGTCATGCTAGCAACAAAGTTTGCCAGCACACACATTCCAGAAGACTAGCATAACATAACACATAGCTTGGCAGTTGTCCAAATGGTTGACATAATGATAACTGTAACCCCTACCTTGTTCAAGGACACAGCAAATATGTTGCCTTTTACTCTGTTAATGATACCTATGGCTAACATACTTACCTTAAACAGATACCTCGATTTCCTGTGGGATGGGTTCCCTCAATCAAGCTCTGGCTGTACACCAAGGTTGCCACTGGTCACACTGTTACTCATAAGTGTTGTCTTCCACATTCTGCAGCCTCCCTCACTATGCACATTGCCTGCAGCAGCAACATCAGCTGCAGCCTGTAGCACACACATGTATGGAATTAGGGTCTATATTACGAAAGCAAAAATACTATTAAGCAAATACTAAAACCCCGACACATATTGCGCGAACCACGGATATTCCGAATGCACTAAACCGCAAAATTTTAAATGTCGAACTGTCATACTCGACCAACCCCACCACCCGCTACATACTACCTACCCAAATAAAATAAATAAAGCACATACATACACTAACCAAACCCTACTTCTAACCCTAACGTAAAGCACAAACACCCTACTTCTAATCCTACACTAAACCTTACATACATTACTATCTATACACTATCCTTAACCCCTCCCTAATCCTAAGGTCTGTAACTACCGCACACTTCCCCTACATACATATATACAAACAAAATAAATAATCCACATACATACATTTAACAAAAGCCTAATTCTAACCCTACACTAAACCCCACATACACAACTATCTATGCACTATCCTTAACCCCTCCCTAACCCTAAGGTCCGTAGCTACCGCACACTTCCCCTATGAAAATATACACAAACAAAATAAATAATCCACATACATACATTTAACAAAACCCTACTTCTAACCCTACACTAAATCTAACATACATAACCTATCTATGCACTTACCTTAACCCGCACCCTAGCCCTAAAGTCCGTAACTATCCAACACTTACCTTATACAGCTATTCCACAGACAGGCCAACCATGCTAATTCGACATTTCCAAAATCACAGTTCTGTACTTTCGCTATAAGTCCGTTTTGCACAATATGTGTCGACATTTACGTATCCACGTAAACGGACTTTCGCTCAACTAATATAGGTCCTGAAATAAGTATTTGCTACAAATATCCTCTCTCTGCTGACATAGTATCTCTGCTACAGTATTTCTACCCCATCATATGATAAAAGGGATGGCTTCTAAATTGAGGCCTTGTATCTCCTTCAATAGTTGCATGGGACTGCCTGATTACACTGCACATCAGCTGTGTATGCTTCAATTAGCATTCCTGAACCACAGATTGGTTAAGAGGCAATCACCTGCTAATGAGAATCATCTTAAAAAGGCAAACTCCTAGCTAGAGAAACCACTGTGTAGGAGAGTTACTTCCTATAGTGAACTCATTGTCACAACACGTATATATCTGTATCTTTCAAAAGAGGAATATTGTACTCCATCAGGTATGTAACCATTTTGTTTTCAACATGATGCATATGTTTTAATATAATTAGGAGGAATGGCGATTACATCAGTAAACCATTTTTAGGACTATCCAGGTGACATGCCATTGATCTGCAGCTGTGTAACACCTACAGAGGATGTAGACTACAGCAAGGGTTTAATACTGTTTAACTAGGGACATGGATCTCCTGGATACTGCCTTTGTTGGCAGCTGTAATACTACACAGCTATTTTTTGGCATTAAACTATAGACATATGTTATGGGGGGACTTTCCGGGTATGGGCCATACTACAGGTGGACTCCTATGTTGGGTGTTTGATCATATGTGAGTATCTGTCATGGCTCAAGCAGGTGTAGGTCACTATTGCCACTGCCAGTTGCTTCCACACCCTTTGTATGATTGTCACGCTGTTGCATATGAGATGTGTAATCAAGTGGGGAATACATATAGCCTTTCTTAATTGCTGTATCTGTACATACTGTACACCCACATATGTGATCCTGACGTGTTATCATTATTGTGTATTTCAGGTGATAACATGCATGCCAGATGTCACCCACCTTTAACTGAGGTGGAAGATGACCTCATAATTGAAACATTTAGACAACACTACCAAGTCCTGCTGTCCAGAGGGAGGGCAAATAGGCAAGAGCGACAAGCCTTGTTGGATGAACTAGCCCATAACATAAATGCTGTGGGCCATCAGTATCGCACATAAGAGTAGGTGTGACATCATGCCATAGACATGATCCACATCTGGAGGGACAGGCTCATAACCTAGAGACTGCCCATGCTATGGAATAGACTTCCCATACATTTCAAACAGAGCACCTCACTGGCCTCTTCAAATGAAATCTTGATGAGTGGATGAGAAGTAGAAAATTCACCCTGGGGAACACTCCAGTGGCTCTACTTGACAGATGCCATGAGAACTAAGGTCAGGCAGCACGATGCCAGGGTAATCCTATGGGCTAGTCATGTAAAGGCTCCAGGGCCATTAGCCTAGTACACACCTATGAACCTATGAACATGGCACACAGATGGGCAGTGGATGTGGCCAAGGATCGTCAGGTCACTGGTGGAGGGCCTGCAGCATTGCAACCTCTGTCAGTCATTGAGAATTCCTGGCAAACCTTGCAACACAGGACAGCTCTCAGGCTTCCATCACACCATATGTTGTGGATGTAGGTGCCACCATTTCCAGCCAAGAAGAGCGTCCAGGTATGCTTACTTGAATCAGACCAGAATGCTGTAGCATTTAACGTGTCAGGGTGTACATAGTTTTACATGAGTGTCATGTGTTTTATGGGGTGGGGCAAACTGGGTTACTTACAGTTTTAAGCTTGTGCAGAGATTGTAACCCACATACATAGTGGCTACTGTAAATGGGGGATATTTGGATGTAGTACTAGTGTTATATTGTAACATGTGGGGCTGTTTACATTACCTCTGCCTGAAATGTTTTTCAGGACCGTCAGGAATAGGAAAAGGCCATGCCCCTGCCACTACTAAGCACAAATCATTTTTGTCACAGATGCAGATTTATTTCAAGGTATTAACCAGAGTGTTATCCCAGGCCTGCAGGCTGGATTGATGTAGTGTATGCATGACTGAAAAATGTAAAGATATGTTCTGACTGTACACACACTAGGGTCATACCTAGGCCTTGTAGGTGTGACCACAGTGATTGATTTCACAGTATTGACAGAACTTTTAAGATGGCCATACCTGTGAACTGTGCAGAGTTCTGTAGCATGTCAGCAGAATCCATCATTTATGTATTGCTCATGAGAGTCCAGTTTAAAGAGCTGTTCATTTGAAAATTTACCCGTTTGGGTTAGAGATTAATAACCTCATGTCCTACTATCTCAGATTGTGGGTTGTATAAGTCTGTAAAAGTGACAGTAGTGTATATAACTTAACATATACTGAAACATAGGACTGCAGGTCATGGTAGTGCAGTTATTAATCTGATGCTTTCCCCTTTATATCATAGGTGACCTGGGAGGTTGGTCTTTGTCCCTTCACAATCTGAGGTCAGTGTCTCTTCAGACTCTGATGCTGGTGGTGGCCAAAATGAGGCACAGCTGGGGGTTACAGGGGCAAAATCTGTCACAAAGGTTTACAGCCCTTGTCTGCCCTCAATATCACTGTACACAGCTAGTATGCCTGTGCATACCTAGTCCCCTGAGGCCACAGATATTGGACAGTCAGAGGGTGGAGACATTGAACAGGGAAGTGTGGCTACTGTGCCTGCAGTGAGTGTTGACACTGCTTATAGTCAAACAGTGGGAGAGTTTTCACACTGCAGATTGATGGGGTGCTCCTAGGAGGCCTGCTGTCCCTCCACCACGTGTTGCAGGCATCTCATCATGTGTCACTTGGTGTATGTTTAGGGCCATCATGGAGGCACAGGCATGTTCTGAAAGGACCTGCAGAAGAATGCTCAGGGTTATAGATGCAGCATAGTCTGACATCTGTGACTCCCTCCACCGCATTGCTGTTACCGTGGATTTGTTGAATGATGCAGTAGAAAGATGTTCTGAGAGAGATTGCATACTATCTGCCTTAGAAAGCACATTGTCTGTAAGAGAACTTCTGGATGAAGTTGAGCATCAAACGTGTGAATTTAGGTCAGCAACTACATCTCCCAAGAACCCATGTGGCCATGTGCAATCATGTTCCAGGGGGGAGTGTACTGTCCACACCAAGATATGGTAGGCCATAGGTCATGGTCCTGGGTGGTCCCATGGAGGACACAGTCCTAGCAGACAGCAGTTACCCTCAGGCTGTAGCCCAGCATCTAACCTTGGGCATGAAGGTGCCAGTGCAACTCCTGGCAGAGCCAGTTCTCATGTTCAATGATGGAGATGATGAAATGTCAGCGCTACCATGCACTGCTCAAAGCTGTCCAACATACATTCAAGTAGGGCTAGCACTGAGCTTGGCTGTGTTCACACAGACACTCACACACCACTTTCACACTCAGATCACCTACAGACACACACACCAAATTTAAATGGTCTGTCTTGCCTCCTCCCCTTTCTGCTTCACACACCTGCTTGCCAACCTATTGGGTCAGCCCAGGCCTCCTGCACCCCCATACAACACCCTTTGCAAGTGACGATACCTATGCCACAGCCCTGTCATCATTGTCATCGATGCAGGGAAATGACACTACATGTCTGATGCACAAGGTGACTATCTAAATTAATATATATTTGTTTCATCAATTGTTGCCTTTGACATGCTACTTGTACTCATCAGTCACACAGTTTGAACGCTGGCATTTGTAATGTGTAAACCACATTATGTTGAGTATGTTACAAAGGATGCTGTTGTAATTGCTGTGCAGTCACACAATGAAAGGTGTCTCATGGCACTGTTTAGGTTTCACTTTCAGGATTTTGTAGGTCACACCTATGGGTTCACATCTTTAGTAAACCCATCAACGTCAGAAAACAGGATAGAATGACAGCACAGAAGAAAAATGTTGTCAGAAAGGTAAAACGGTATAGCTGCATGGCTCCATGGGTTCATATGTGTATACTAGGCTAATAAAAACAAGGGCATCTTTCATCATAGCCTGCATCCCTAAACTGTGGCAAGGTCTGATACCCTTGATAAGTGTAAGCAGGGTTTTGGGAGCTGACACATGGACAAGCTGGGGCATGCGAGGTGAACCATTCCCAGTTATCCAATGTCCATTACAGACATTTGTCCTAAAGCAGTTACAATTGTCATGTTCCGCATCCTGTTGTGTAACTTGCACATAATTTGCAATAGGGCAGAACTGTGCTTCACATGCATGGGAAACTTGTTACATATTGGGTGTAGTGTCTGGGATGCACTTGTCCAGCATGTCCTGTTTGTACCACAATCAAGGTGTTGGTGTGTAGGAGTGGTACTTGTCACACTAGTCCTTTCTTGGATATGCAGGAGGTACGCAGTGGGGTCTGACACCTCCCTGCATGGCAGACATACACCACCCCTCCAAAGCATGTCGGAGACAGAATACACAGTTATGGGCTTGACACAGTCTGCATAGGACATGTTATGTACACTGTGTATCGGTTTACTGTGGAATCTTTGTGGATGTGACATTTGTCAGATATGCCTGGTTAGTTACATATAAAAGTGGCATTGCACTCAATGGTAGGTGTGATAAATGCCGATTACAGTGGAACAATGACTGTCTTGGATTTACATGCCATACCTCTGTTTATAGGTTCCATTACATAGAATGCATCCCCAGATATTACCAACCTGTGACAGTCAGAGGCTAGATCACTATCTATGTGTCTGTAAGTCCCTGACTACTGGGTCAACTGTTGGAGCTGTGCGGTCAATACATTAGTTAACAGGGGTGGATTACTTCCCAAGGGATAGTATTGTGCATTCCTTGGCATTTACTGTTAGTCCATGGCTCTGACAACAACTGAATGTCTGTGTCAGCCCATCCTGGATAACCATTGAATCAGTGTGGGATTCAATAACAGCTCTTAATTTGCAATCTTCTTCAAATTTAGTCAGAGGCCAAGGACAGTGGACATGACTGCAGAGAAGTAAATCCCTAGAAGGAGTACATCCTACCCTGCCCAAACCCACACCACACATAACTACATGTGTGGAGGTCTTTACTAGACACATAGATAAACACCAGACACCTCAGAACCTCAAACTCAAGCTTGCTACACATAATCATACATCTGCAGAACACAGTACACATAATACCTCACGTATCACTGTCTCACTGGTGAAACACCTAAGGCAGAACACACAATCAAACACATTACTCATAGGTGATTACATCAAGAGACACACTGACATGCCTCTCACCAGGCTACATAAGGGAAAGGTCACAGTCAGCTTTCTGTGAGGTGCCAATATACCCCATATCACACATGCACTCTAGTCTATCAACATCAGGTACTGTTATGAGTACGTCATAGTTCCTGTTGGTGCATACAACTTGAGACATACCTCTCTGGACTGTATGCAGAGACATGGCTGGGCTGACAGGCTATGTGTCTCAGGCAGGTATGCCCTTGGCCTTGAGCTACATTTTACTGTCACCTAGGATGATGACTACATACAAATGGAAAATGACTTGATGTCAATAATTGCAGTAGTGTGTGGTGTCAATGTAAGGAGATCCACTGTCTGTCAGCCTGGGATTACCTGATTAACAGAGATCAATGCTTTGCTAGAAAAGGCCCACATTGTTGCCAAACTTGTACATAACGATAGGACATATTATGAGCCTGTAGACACAGCTAACCTGTTGGCCACCAGGTTCTGTGACAACTGCACTCCCCTGTCCCCACCGTGTATACACCATGACATCCCTGCAACCTGTCCCATACCTTGTATCTCTAAAGAGCAGGCACTAAATGGCCTCTCTAAGGTGACAAAAACAGCATCTACTGCACCTGCTAACATCCAAGGCTGCATCCTACATGGTATCCAACATGGATTACCAACACCATTGGAAACTCTTTGCAGTCATAGTGTAACCATCAGCTGCATCCCAGCTAACTGGAAATCAGCCACTGTTATCCTTTTCACAGAGGTGGTGCATCCACTGCCCATGGGAACTATATATGTATTAGCCTGACTAGCCATGTCTGTAAGGCCATGGGGCAAATCATCATGGACTGTATCAACAAAGATATAAGCAATCTAAAAACACTTGACCTTACACTGTTTGGATTTGTGATAGGGAGATCATGCCTGTTGCACCTGGTGGACATCTATGAGGTAGTCACCAATGACCTGGATGAGGGGGCATCTGTACATACAACCACCTGGCTTAACCAAGTCATTTTATGCTATCCCCCACTCGGGTATCATTGACAAATCCATCCAGCTTGCCATCAACAGTAATATCATTAGAGGAGTTACTAACTAGCTCACTGATAGCACTCATATAGTCAGAATAGGGGTATCCACCTCCAGTAGCAGAGCTATAACCAGTGATGCTCCGCCAGGTTCAATCCTGGGTCTTCTAAGGTTTGGAACACATTTATCCAACATACAAACACAAAGTGAATGTCTGTGGCTAACAAGATTTGCTGATGCCAGCAAACTGGGAGTGGTCATATACTCTGCAAATTATGTCAACATCCTACAAGAGAGTCATACATGACCAAATGGTTGTTGACACAATCATGGCATTAAACTCCATGCAAATATATGTAGCATAATTCCTTTCAGTACCAATAATGTCCCTGCTACATAGCACATCAATAGCAACAACCTAAGCACATACTCAGGAGTGAGAGACCTGTGTGCACAGGTTTACACCTACCTTACTGTAGATCACCACAGTGGTAAGAAGGGCATTATATCTTGCTCATGCCATAACTAAGGGCACTGTCATCCAAATATGAATTAATTGTAAGCTCCATGTACTCTTCCCTCATCAGACCAATATGTGACTGCAATGGCCATTTTATGTATATTTCCAAGCACCAGTGGCAATTGCAGAAGCTACAAAGGTTCCTTACAAGGGAAATTCAAGTTGTCAGCATCTGTCCTATGGGGATCATCTGAAATCACTGTCCCTTTAGCCTGTGTCATACAGACTACTCAGAGGTGATCTCTACCTTGCATATGAGGCAATCTGTGACTCTGCTTTATTGGTAATGCTGCATATCCATAAGACATATGGTACATGGATTACTCACTGTATGGACAGTGACATCAATAAAACATGCTGAAGGGAGATATATGTCTACCAGGCTTTAGCAAACCTTTGCAACAGACTCCCACTTAATGTCAAATAGTGCACCTCATTGGCCCTCTTTAGATGCATTCTGTACAATTGGATGGGTGTCCATTAGTTCACCACCGGGGTTTTGCCTGTGTCCCCCTTGGATGGAGGCAATATGTGCTGATCATGTAAATAAGTGGAAGAACTTGGCTAGGATTATAAGGGCCTTAGGGCCATTAGCCTAGTAAAGTCCAATGATCCTATGATCCCATAGGCTGATGTAAAATGCTCTGACTGAAATACACACACATCAGCTTTGCTGCAGTGAGAATGCTATCACTATTAATTAATGTTTACAGGACACTGCACAACACACACACAGTCCACGTTGACTACAATTAGATTAGAGCCCCTACTTCTCTAGTCTTATACATAACCAATCACAATATGTAACACACATGCCATGGCTGAATTCTGAGATTAACATGTCTTTAGGAACTTTTATGCAAGATGAAATAAGCAGACCTTGTGGAAGACAGGAATTTTGAGGCCTGCATCACCTGCTACACCCAAAATAGTGCAAAACCCTGCAACTTTCTAAGTCAGTTTGGTAATCGTATTTGTTTTGTAGGGAAATGCACATATATAGCAAGTGGGCTGGAGTGAGATTAGAACTGCTACCTATCTAGTCTTACAAATTACAAATCACAGTATGTAACACACACATACACCACAGCATAAGTCTGACATTAAGGTGGCTGTTGGTAGTCTTATGGTAGATGGCATCTGCAGGCCTTGTGTAAGACAGGAGTTTGGAGGCCTGTATATTCATTGTAGTTTAGAAGTCAGTGGGGGATCCACAGTTGTTTTTAGGGGGATGCACATTCACACACAAACACAGCAAGTGGGCTGGAGTAAGATTAGACTCCCTACCTACCTAGTCCTATGCACTAAAGATCACAGTATTTAACACATGCACCACAGCTTAAGTCTGCTTTACAAATGACTGCAGGTGAACTACTTGTAGAGGACATACACAAAGCTTGTGTTGAACAGTGTGTGTAGCCTGTAGAGTGACATTGCTTCTTACTGTCATCTGCATCTAGTAGCCTAGCAGTTAGACAACTGTTTTTTTATCCTAGCTTTGTGGAAACAGCAGCCATTTTGGCCATATGTGTCTGTCTGCATTTGGACGGGGAAACCTGTGGCCAAAAGCAATTTGCCATGTCAATGAATGACTACATAACATTATAGGTTACACAACTTGTTCACTTGTTGGTGTATGTGTACTGATATCCAGCAGGCACAGGGGACCTTACTTTTGGTCCTTTGACCACCATTATACATCTGTCATAGTGCAGCTTTAATCACCATAATCTGGGTATGTCAGGCAATACAGACATACATGCATACATTTATACATATATATATATATATATATATATATATATATATATATATATATATATATATATATATATATATATATATATATATATATATATATATATATATATATATATATATATATATATATATATATATATATATATATATATATATATATATATATATTTGTGTGTGTCTGATACATAACATATATATATATATATATATATATATATATATATATATATATATATATATGTTTTATCTAGCTATATGGAGAGAGACAGAGATGTGTGTGTGTTTATATATATATATATATATATATATATATATATATAGAGAGAGAGAGAGAGAGAGTGATAGTGAGATACTAATATATATACATACACATATATATTATAAAGTCTTTGTGTGAGGAGCAATAGATTTGTGCTCACATTAACTAAGTGTATGAGAATGCCCAGTGGGAGTTTTGCCTAGTTATAAACTGACTCCATCCCATACCTTGCTGTACTCCAGTCCAGGATTTTGTGTATTACACAATATGACATCTGTCCCTCTTTCTGCACTACTGCACTTCACTCACATTGGCTAAGATTTTCTAAAGTTGTCTTATGTAATTACTATGTGATAGCTGTGAAAATAGTACAGCACAAACAGACTGACAGTCTGTAGAACACAAATTATTGACACCTCACATCCAAAACAAGTGGATACTTCCAGATAAGAACCATGAACACCATCATACAAGACCTTAGTCTTTTAAGCCACAGAAGTTGCTTGACAGAAAGGGGACATTCTTCACACAATCACCTGCATAAATATGTACATTTTTATTTCTCCATTACCTAAGACATACAATGAATGGACAGTTTCTATAGTACCATCCTGAGACTGAGTGAAATTCTCATATACCATTGATGAGTTACTGTTAAAGCAGTTACAAGGGAACACTGCTCTGTTGGGAGTGAGGGAACAACACCACATGTTCTGCTGGGATATACAACAGTCTGACTATCATTTATCCCGACTAACTAACATCTCCCTTTCATGATGTACCAGTAATCTTTTGCAGTAAAACTGCATGAATATTCCATGCATGAGGCCTACTGAATAGAAATGGAAACATGTTCATGGAATGGGTATCTGTAGTCCCATGTGGATGTTATTTCTGTCCAACTAGCCCACTATAGTTACTTGCATAATGTAACTGGTCCATACATACACTGACATATCATAATAATCCCATAGACTACTGTGTAATTTACAGACTTACCTTGCAAATGTAGCACATGACACAACTGTAGTTTGGGGCTGACTGTATCTGATGCAAGCATTACACAGCCATACCTGAACAGGTACAGGATGTGTGAGTTGCCTGGCATTAATTTTAATATCTGTATGTGAGTAGGAGTAAGGTGTTAGTCCCTAGGTTCTTAGGTTGTCAGTGAATGTGCTATGTGTCATCTCTTAGCCAAAGCCAAGGCATGCTGAGCATGCCTATGTCTACCTACAGGGACATCAGCAGGATGGTTCATCCTCCAAGTCCTCATGTGACTGTCTGTGGCTATGGTGACCTAGTCACTGGTGGGGGGCTGTGTATCCCTTCCCTTTGCTGATCATGCTGCAGCTGTTTCTGCAGGATTGTGTAGCATAGCACATACTGTGAATATTTGTACACATGTGGCTGCATTATATTTCAGGGCTCCACCAGATATATTGCGGTACCGGAACCATGACTTCAGAAGCCCAAACACATGCCCTATGATGTTCCTTGTTTGTGTGTTTGCCTCATTATGGCATTCTTCTATTGGTGTGTGTGTGTGCATTTCTGATGGGTGCCATCATCCATGGTTCCAAGGCTTAGCCAGCATCCCCCAGTAAATGGTCCTGTGGGATGCCCCCCCCCCCAGCAAACATCTGGTACAGCTGTGATGTGTGCCAGATAATGGAGTCATGATAACTGCCAGGGTTGCCAGTGCACACATATTCAGGTAATCCCCTGGGCATTGCACATGACCAGGCACTTGATGGAGTGGTACCCCTTCTAGTTAATATAGATTGTACCCTGCTCACCAGGTGGTGCCTTGATATGTACATGTGTGCAATCTATGGCACCCAGTACTTCAGGGTAGTGTGCTACATGGTAGAAGTGTTGCATATTGCTGGCCCTCACCACAGGGACAAGGAGAAATATGTGCTCACTGGCATGTGGAAGCATAGCATCAAGGAATTGGTGCAGTATTCTGGATGCAGATACCTGTGAAAACCCCATCATACCCCAGTTGGTCTTTGAAAAATACCTGTAGCTAGTATGCTACACAGAACTTTGTCTCCACTGGGAGAGGTTCCCCTCTGTCAGCGCTGGCTGTGAGTTGAGGGTGGCAGAGCTCAGTTAGTTCTTATAATATGTCCCTGTCCACCCTGTAGTACTCTACAATCTCCAGCTCATGTAGCTCCTGGAAGGTTACCCTGGCCCAGAACACTCTTCTACTTCTTGGCTTAGGCCTATTGTCAGTAGCACCAGCAGCACTGACATCAGCATCTAGGGCATACAGATGTAGCAGTCCTGCAGCAGCCCCTAGCATTATCCCAGTTAAAATTACCAAGGCTCTGCTCCAATGGCCCAAAGTACTGAAGGAAAATCAGAATGTAAGGTGCATGCATATTTTATACAGTTCTGCTTTAGGTCCACCATGTGGGATTGGCTAATTATGATGCAGTTCATCTGCTAGGATATAATCAGCATAACTTACTGGGCCTACTTTATTGTGTGCAGCATAGCTTGTACAAAAGTCAAACATATTTATTGAAGATATCTGGTTTTAAACTGATTGCTGCCTAAATCATCACTGTTACATGGGTAGTCTGTCCATGTGAAAACAGTCAGCTATGTGGTGCGCCACTCAAACATCTGCAGCTGGAAACAAAAATCCTAAAAATAATGAGACACATCCCCCTGATGTCATCCACATTCCCTGGCAATATCAGCATTGTGTAGGAGACTACACAAAGCGGATATGCAGACATAGTTGTTCCTTTTAGCAGTTCAGGAAATCCATCTCATTTGCATACATATCCATGCTGACAGCCTAGATACTACACAGTTCATACTCATCCTAACTCATGTGAGCCTGGTGACAGCACATATGCACTGTTGTGCAGACCCGATGCAAAGTCCTACAGTACATTTTTGAAAACCATATTAGAATTTTTTTTTTTTAATTTCTGTTAAGCATGTTTGCACACTGTGGTGCAAAGTGCAAACATGCCGAAATTAGTAAAAAATTGATTATTTTAAATATTCCTTTCCTTTTTCAGATATCCACAATGTACCTTTTGCACATATATGTCTGTGATCTGACATTTTCTAGGGAGGTATGTCCATACTTGTGTACTTTTACATCCCCTTCTGTCCTTGTAGACAAAAATTCTGTATAGACTATGGACACTGACATGGAGTCTACATGGATGCCTTTCTGCATGTTGGATCACTCCACCTTGGTCATTTGCATAAAATTTAACTGCTTATGAGATGATTAGCATTCCATGGAACTTTCCCTGTTTTAAGCGATGTTTACTGAATCTAAAATTGTCTGTGCTTATGTATGCATCACACAGCGATACATGCACCAAAAAAAATTTCTGTAAGCTTTACTGAATTCCCACCTGTTTCTTTCTCTTTTATTTTTATATTAGTATAATAATTTCAATCCTTTATTGTATTACTTCTTATACATACTACGAAGTAGTAAGACAAAAATATTTCTCTTGGATACTTCTTACCAATCATTATATTCTTTGATATTGCTTTTGGTTATTACAGCTACTCTCTTAATCAGCTATGATTAAAAGGGAGAAGGCAATTCTTGTTTATCCGCATTTGCATTTCTTATACATATAAATACAAATATATTTTTATTTCTATCTAAGCAATAACACTTTTGTTTTCTTTTTTCTTTTCTCTTGCATGTGCATAGCTGTTTAAATTAGTACAATACTGTGCCAATAGTCCATATTATTCAAAAGGAAATTAAGAATGAAATGTGTGAAATGTTGTTTTCATAATACATGTAACACTGTTTTGGTATAACTAATTTACAAATACAGAAATTTAGCAATTCGTGGGAGTTTGCATTTCCTTTTCTGCACAAATTTGTTTGATTTAATAGGTAATATTGAAGTAAAACATTTTCTCACTAAAGTTTGTGCTGGTAACTCACTTAGCATAGCAGCTCCCCCTCTCCCAACCTGAAATCTAGCTAGATTGTGATGTGTGAGACTCCAGATATGCTATACATTCAGTTAGAAATACTTTTCAACAGACAACTGTATTAAGCAGTTGTTTTAGTTTTAATTCTATGGCCTACACAAAACTGCCTTTATCTAATGTCATATTATAATTCCTGTCTTTTAATGGTGATAAATTATAAATGTGCAATTGCAATTTTTATTTCATAACTTTATAAATCTAGTCAGCTTTACTACTACCTGTAACCTAGTTCATGATTTACAGTTACGTGTATGGATTATTATTTTAATAAACTTGACATTTGTATATATTATTAAAATCTGTTCAATACTGATATTTCTCTTTCTTCAAAAGATGAATGTATAATTGCAAACATGTTTTTGATTCCCTGTGCATTTCATAGTAGCAGTAGAAGTAATATTTTCAGGTACACAGATCTGTCTCTGCAAATATCTGTATTTATGCAAACTTGTTAACCTTTTTTTTAATATGATTCAGTTAAGACATCCAGTATTTTATTTTACTTACTATAAAACTCTGGCCTTCTCACCTCCACCTGTCTAACCACTTGGCCAGCTGGTCAGCTTTATGGTTTTGCAAGCCTTCATACATGTAATGGCACTGCTGGCCAGAGTGGGTAATACCTGTCAGGGTTGACAGGTGGTCACCCAACTCCTGAAAGATATTGATTTCCTGGTACTGTTTCTTGTGCATGCCTCTATCTTCTACAGCTATGAATTGTAGAAAAAGGTAAATCAGGACCAAGGTCTCCTTATCAGACAGCCTTGTGCCTTTACTGGAAATGCCATCTTTCAAAGAGCCAGAAAAAAGAATGAGGAAAGTGTGGTCAGGGAAGTATTAATCAGGGTTAGAAGTCTGTCCTATGTGGATTGGCTGAACTCACTATTGCTTTACTCCATTTCATACAGACTACTGAGAGGTGATCTCTGTTTTGCATATAAGGCAATCTCTGATTCTGCTTTATTGGAAATGCTGCATATCTATAAGTCCAATGGCTCACAGGTTACTCACTCTAAAGACCTTAGCCTGGTATGTGACATTAAAAGAATCTGTTGGAGGGACATATTTGTCTCCCAGAGGTTACTGCACCTACATAATAAGACTCCCACTTCATGTCAAGCAGAGCACCTCTTTGGCCTCCTTCAAGAGCAATCTGGACAGTTGGATGGGTAACCATAAATTCACCCAAGGGCTTCTACCTGTGTCTCTCTTGGACAAGGGCAATATGTGCTGATCATGGAAACAAAGGCAGAACTTGGCTAGGCTTGTGAAGTCCCTAGGGCCATTAGCCTAGTAACTTCCTATGATACTTTGATGCTTTTGAAATCACTGAACAGCAATCAGTAAGCACTCGGGTATGTTAACAACAGCAAGTATTATTCAAACTGAACATAAAAAAAAATATTTTAAGAGCTAGAATGTGAGATGAACAGTGACAGCAGACCATGCACCACACAGTATGGCCTACATATATGACTGCATGCATCAATTATACTCTTTGCATTTTTACAGTAAAGGAAGCACTAACCTGAATATCATGGTCCATGGTTATGGACTAGATACAGTCTCTTAACCTGCTCAGCCACATGCTATGCATGAGCTTGTTGCATGGGGTCCCTTACTACTGCTAATGGCTGGTTATCATTAGTCATAGTGGGACTAGAACTGGGAGCTGCAGTGACAACATGAGTCACTTCATCGCCAGATCAGTACATGATCATGTTATGCAGAATGCAACAGGCAGTAAATATCATACATGCAGTAGCTGAGTCATACTGAAGGGCACCCCCAGACTCATAAAGTCACTAGAAATGGCTCTTCAGTAGGCCAAAGTTCCTCTCAATGGCAATATGGGTCTGGGACAGAGATGCGTTATATGTCTGCTCTTCAGCTCCACTCAGGTTTCTCACTGGAGTCATGGGCCATTGCTCAAGTGGATATCCAGCATTACCTGAAAAAGAGAGAGAGAGAAAGAAAAAAATGCGTGTGTGTGTGGCGGGGTGGGGGGGCAAAAACAGGAAAAAATATTGCAATGCACTTTAAATAGCTACTTAAATACAATATAATATATATATATATATATATATATATATATATATATATATATATATATATATATATATATATAGAGAGAGAGAGAGAGAGAGCTAATATATATAGATATATATTTCCACTTACTAAAAAGATGAGCACTGGGCATCCTACCATCCAGGAAGAGGTGGTATAGTGAACTACTTTGCCAGGTGTGGGAATCGTGTGCACTGCAGAATGATGGGCAGAGAAGTCAGTGATACACCCCCATGCATCACACACTACCTGGTAATTGATGAAATGATAGCCCTTCCTATTGTGGTACCACTATCCCATTGGACAAAGAAGGGCCCTAATTGCAACATGGGTGCAATCTATTGCACTGACTTCCCCATGGAAGCATAACAGCCCATAAAAGGCATGCATAGTCCTGGCTTGGTCCTGAGGTGACATTAGAAAATAGAAATACTGATCCACACCTGCCAAGAGTACATCTAGGAACTGTTGCATTATCCTCATGGCAGAAGCCTGTGAGGTCCACAACGTGTCCTCAATCTGTCATTGGAAGGTCTACACAGCAAGTATAGTGAGGCCTATAAATACTTCGGTGTCCACTGGAATAGGAAAGTTCATCCATTCCTCCAATGCTCCTATGGGGTCACATATGCTCAATAAGACCTTTATAATGTCCTTGTCCACTCTGAACATATCAGATTTCCTGATTATCAAAGTTATAATGAGCAATCATTTGCTTATATTTTCACCTTCATGTCTGACAAGTGCTACTGCATTCAAGCAGTTTTGACCCAGCCAAGACAAGCAGCTCAAGCTTAGAAATTGCAAAGTTTGCAGCAACGGATAGCATTTTCACTGATTGTGACTCTGATGCATTTGGTGATGTTTCCCTTTAAAAAAGCGCATATGCTACCAGCATGGAAATGTGGGAAAATATGAATATGAACCGCAAATGATGAAAAAAAATACTTCATTAACATAAGAGAATTTACATCACTCCTCATTTTCATCTCATTATTTGCACATTTGCATAAGCATATTCAAGGTCCTCTCACATTGGTGTAAATGCCTTCTGTGACACATAGCTCAGCTACACTTTTTCATGCACGTCTCAGAAAGCCTAGGTACATTTGCGTAAATGACTTTGAATACTGAACATACATTTAATGACCAAATCTATTAATGATCTGTAATATATTTTTTTTATTCTGTACTTTATTTCTGTTCTCCTTTATACACAAATAAGAGGAAATGAAAAAGCAGATCATCTAAAGTCTAATTTAAAGTTGCTGTTTTAAGACATGAAATTCCAAGGACTACATGTGATTGTAGAAGTCATAGTTGGTAGACTGCTACTGTCTTTTCTTATGTTTTTCATTATAAAGACAACAGATGCCATGGCGCACAGACAGTTAAATAATACTAACTAAAACAGCCACAATGTAATGAGAAGTAAGTATAGCGCTTCTATAAATAAACTAATGCACCATACAAAATGACATATTCCTAGAAATATTTTTTTTTCCCTTTCAGTATGCAGGCAATTGAGATATTACACTTTTGCTAAGTCGACAGGAAAAGCAAAAATAAGTGACCTTGAACTATGATTCACAGTATGTATTTTCCACATCTAAAGTGTTGACATCTAATCTGTTAGAAAAAATACAAAGCATATTGATTTGTCCAAACATACCACAAGAATCATGAAGTCTGCAAATAAGCATTGAGTTCTGAATAAAGCCGTTCTATTGTTATGTTACAGGATTAGGTTAACAGATTAAGATACAGATTGACAGTGCATGTGAATTCCTTGAAATCTAGTATGATCTGAATTTAAGATACATTTAACAAAATGAAACTGAAACTTCTTGAGACCTCACATAAACAATGGGTTAGCTTAATGATCAGAAATAGGCAGATGGATGACCTAATCAGAAAATAAATCAATCTTTTGGCCACTAAGCCTCACTGCAGAATGAGATACAATAAAGGAAATGGTTACACAGAACTTAAGAAACCTTCTCACTTCCTGACCTGCATTCTCAACAGAGCAACTCCACTTAAACGTAATGATGAAATAAACAACAAAGACCGAAAAGTTTAAGACCAATGCTTTCAATAAGAAAACTTCATAGCGTTATTTAAAGTATACAGTCTCAGCAAACATGGATATTACGGATATTTTCTAGTCACAAAATGATTTGTTTTATAGCTGGTGTAGATAGTTTCTTGATTTGCACTGCTCAAAAATGCAAAGAATCTGTAGTGTTAGAATTTTAGTACTAAAAAAGTTCTGAAAGTTCCCTAGAATTTCTAGTCTGCTGTTGAGCTGTTCTGCCTGACCCCTCGCTCATGTAACAAATAGGATTATGCAGATGACTAGTACGATGTATACATTTCATCAATGGCAGGCTCACATTATACTGTTAAATGTTTTGGATTCTGTCTGTTCGTGATTAGGTGATTTTTTTTTGTGATGACAAATGGCAATGCAGGCCTCTTTGTAATGGGTTTCCCACCAGGGTGGCATTCTATTCTGTTACTACTAGCAGATCACTTTAATGAGACCTTTACCACAATATGCCAGCCAGTACAAATCCACCCTGCTACACACAAAAATGGCCTCATTAAGACCGGTAGGTACCATATCCACCAATGGCAAAACCCACAAAACTCCAAACTAAAAGTGTAGATTTGTTGTGATACTTAACACAGTACCCAATCTGCTATCACAGATCAATGCTTAGATTTTAATTGTATATATTTGAACATTCAATCCCACATAGTCAGGTCCTGGACACTGATATGCAATCAGCCCTGTAGTATCTGATCTGAGGATGTTTGATATCTGAATTTAATAAGCTGCAGCTATGATTTCATACCAATCAACTGGTTAATTAATTCATAAATAAGGGTCCACTTCAGTGTACCTCAGCAACACAGAACCTACAGACCTCAGCATCATAGTGCCCCACAAGACCATCCATTAACTAAAACAAATACGGGGGAGAGTAAGTCATTTTGCATGAGAGCTGTGCCCTCTGTACTGTACTCCCACTCTGAAAAGTATGCTACCTCTGTGGCTAAACCACCTCAGGGAAAATGAATCAAATAGCTTCCCTTTTCACTAAGTTGGTGTTCAGAGGTAGTAGAGTAAAAAATTAGGGGTTTGGAGGAAAAGCTTTCATGTCTTGTGGTGCAGGAGGGTACACCCAACAATGAAAAAATATTGCCCCTAAAAGTGCTACTCAATGCGTCCTGATGATCTAGGAGCTGATGGTAAGATATAGTGTGATGGGCTGTGGGTGAAGCATAGAACTTTATAACACAGAGTAGAGCAATAAGTGACTAATGTTAACCCACTACCAAAATGTGTCACCCAACTTAATGATATTAACCTTGTAAATGTGATTAAATACCACATTTATAGACATTGATTTATCATGTCTCCACCAGTTAGCAGTCCACAGAGTTAGGAAAACTGCATATCAATAAAATGTGAATGAACTAATACTAGTTAAATGTCTTTAAACACTGTAATCATTCACCTGTGGTATATTCTCACCAAGCAGACAAACTCACAGTTGAGAAGTCTGTTCCTCAGGGTTAAGTTGCATTGTGTGCACACTGCCATTTTTAATGATCTGTTTCTGTACCTCAAATAAATCAAATAGTAGTTGTTTTTGAAATTATCACTGAATAAAAATGAGGCATCCTCACCTCCCATATCCTTACTGAATGAAACAGTACTGATTTGCAACCAACACTATCCTCTCCATCACTTGTTACCTGCATCTGCTGGATACTCATTATCCATAAGAGGAAGGCAAATTACAACTCCCCTTGGACCAGCAGCACACAAATATCTCTGTCAGGTAGGAGTAATGTATTTCTTAGGGTATTTTAACAAATGATAATTCATCAGCAATATCTTATCATATTGGGCTCAAGTTTACAAAATGATGCTTTGATAAGAATA
This sequence comes from Protopterus annectens, assembly GCF_019279795.1. Classification (NCBI taxonomy): domain Eukaryota; kingdom Metazoa; phylum Chordata; order Ceratodontiformes; family Protopteridae; genus Protopterus; species Protopterus annectens. Next base: position 1,203,344,038 of record NC_056744.1, on the reverse strand, counting down.
CTTCACCTCTGAAAACCATATACCCACCTTCGCGGAGGCTCTCAATAAAATTTTACCCAAACAAAAGAGACCTACGAGACAGAAATGCACTTGACCACCACAACACAACACCAACCCCAGAACACATAGCTCACCACCACAGTGTGCCCTCAACCTAAGCCCTTAAGGCAAACATTTTTCCCATTGTACTAATCATAGGATACTCAATTGTGAGGCACACTGATGTCCCACTAACTAGGTTTAACTAGGTTGAACAAGGAGAAGATGACAGTCAGTTGTCTATCAGGTGACAGGATCTGCCACATAACACATGCACTCAGGTCACTCCACAACAGGTATAAATATAACTCAGTTATTGTCCATGTGGGTGTGAATGACCTGGGAAGTGCCTCCCTGGACTACATGAGAAGAGATGCGATGGAACCCTTGGATTATGTGGCCCAAGCAGGTATGACCCTAGCCATAAGCAGTATTCTACTGTCATCCAGAATGATACCACAGTGCTAACAAAAAATGATTGACTTCAACAATTAGCTAAGTTTCTGGTGTTATTCTAAGGGGATCCAGTAGCTGTCTGCCTGGGATGACATGATCGACAGACCTCAATGCTTTGCCAGAGACGGCCTGCATATGTCACCCTTGGGATTCCACGTACTGGCTAAGGCTCTTGCCACCCCTATAGTGCCTTTTTGGAGTGTTCCAAATACCAAAATTCTACCATAACAGCTACAAACAAATGCAATCAGAGGGTCATCCTGCCCAGTGCTAGAAGTGTAAATCTCAAGATGCACTCCGTGGAAGCTCTCCTCAAAATGGAGAATGTCGACATCTGTGCTGTAATGGAGACCTAGTTTAAAGAGGCAGAAAGCATCCCTGCTCTCCCAGGCTGCAACTCATTCTATACCTTTCGACCCCAGAATACGTCTGGAAGCTCCAAAGGCAGTGGTGTCTCCATATTCTTAAAGGATACACACCTCTAGACTGGTAGCTCAGCATAATGCATCCGAGATACTTCAGGTACACTGGGTAAGATGGCGATACAAGTCCTAGCCTGCTACCAAACCCCAAACATGTCCCTATACTCTCAGTCCAGGTTCCCAAGCACCCTGGAATCTATCAAGGTCCAACTCAATACCCTCATAATGGTGACTTCAACTACCCTTCCATCAACTGGGAAAACTATTCAAGTACCAATGTACAGGCCCAACCCTTTCTGGAATTTATCAATTCCAATGCCCTGGACTAGCTCATTCTGACCCCCAGTAGAGGAAACAACATCCTTAACCTGGTTATCACCAACATGGGAGACCATTGCTCCACACCTATAGTCAGTTCCTCCCTGGTTAAATCTGACCACAAACTGATCACCATGGAAATCTCCATCTCACCTACAACCCCCGCTAATGTGACCACCCTGAAAAACTTCTCTAAAATAGACTTTGGGCTCCTAAAAACAGAGGTTGCTAACTTCTCTGCACCCATGCCAGTAGAAAATAGCTGCATGACTGCTGAATCATACACCAGTGTACTGTACAAGCATGTACACAAATGCATGGACCTTGCCATACCAAATAGAACTAAGATGCTCTCTTCCAAAAAAAAGGAAGCCAATCTGGTGGTCCCCAGCCATCAATAAACTCTACAACAGAAGGAAGAAACTGTTGCAGAAAAAAATGAAGTTACAAGACTGGAAAACCTCCTTTATCAGTCTCAACAAAAAGCTGAGATCCACTTATCAAATCTTCTAAAGCCAGCTGCAAAGGCAGAATTGTGGCTGACACCAAAAACAACCACAAAGCCTTCTATAGCTATATTAAAAACCTTCAAGGCAATACCCAGATTTGCTCTGAGTTATTGCACAATGGCACCTCCTATACTGAACCAACAGATATAGCCAACATACTGGCCGACAGATTCAGTGCCAACTTTACCCCCCCCAAGGGCCCTATCACAATACCAGAAGAAAGCCTGGTACCCACCATTTCTGCGGCACAGCTAAAACCTGCATTGTCCAAAGCCAAGAATACAGCATCCATGGGACCTGATAATATCCCTTGCTGGCTGCATTCTAAATGAGCTACAAAATGACCTGGCGCCACATCTGTGTGCCCTGTTCAATCACAGCCTTACCTCAGGCTATATCCCTAATGAATGGTGCACTGTTACAGTCATCCCACTCCATAAAGGGGGAGCAGCTGCAGATCCAAGGAACTATTGCCCCATTAGCCTGATGAGTCTAGTATGCAAAGCTATGGAGCTCATCATCATGGACCTGCTTAAACAAGATAGAGGCACTCTCCAAACTCTTGACCCCACATAGTTTGGCTTTGTCAAGGGGAGTTCCTGCCTGATGAACCTGGTTGACTTCTTCGAGGCAGTCACCAAGACTGTGGATGAGGGTAAGGGAGTGCATACAGCCTACCTCGACCTGGCCAAGGCCTTTGATACCATTCTCCACTCAGTTATCATTGATAAACTCACTAAACTAAGCATCAATCCTTACATCACTAGGTGGGTTGCAAACTGGCTCACAGACAGGACCCACAGAGTAAAAGTTGCAGATTCCAAGTCAGACTGTCGACCAGTCATGAGTGGAGTCTTACAGGGCTTAATCCTGGGCCCTGTCCTGTTTGGCATCTATGTCTCAGAAGTCCAGGCCAACACAGAAGGACTCTAGCTGACCAAGTTTGCTGATGACTGCAAGATAGGAGTCATTATCAACTCCCCAAGTGATGCAGACATCCTATAAAAGGGCGTCTCTGAGACCAATGACTGGTGTCAGAACCATGGCCTAAAGCTTAATGCCAAAAAATGCATCCCCTTTGGAAAAAACTCAGTTCCCATGAAATGCCATGTTGATAGGAGCCCACTGAACACTGAAGGGGCCATAAGAGATCTAGGCACCCAGGTTGATAGCCACCTCATCTTCGACCACCACATTGCCACTGTGGTCAGAAAGTCCTTCTACGTGGCATATCTTATAACCAAAGGTTTCACATCCAGGAAGAATGAGATCATCATCCCTCTCTACTCATCCCTCACTAGACCAATCATTGAATATAACGTCCCATTTGGCGTGTACCTGACCAGACACCTACAACAGCTGTACAGGCCACAAAAGTACCTCACAAAAAAGATCCTAGGCCTTAAACACATGTTCTACACAGGCAGGCTCAAGAAACTGCAGCTGTTCAGTTTCTTATCATCTACTTAGATGTGATCTCTTCTTGACTTACAAAGCCATGTCCAACCCAGCCCTACTTGAAATGCTACACCTAAAGAAATCCCAATTCGCCCCCATGCAACACGCTCCAGAGATCACAACCTCATTACCACAATTAACAGAATATTCTGGAGGGACAAGTTCATCTCCCAAAGACTGCCCATACTCTGAAATAAGCTTCCCATTCATGTCAAGCAGAGCACCTTGTTGGCCCTCTTCAAGAGAAATCTTGACGAGTGGATGGGGAGGTAACAGAAAGTTCACCCAGGGATCGCTTCAGTTGCCCTACTGGATAGGGGCACTGTGAACTAACATTGGGTGGCACGGTGCCTGGGCAATTTTTTTGGGTTAGGCTTGCAAAGGTTCCAGGGCCATTAGCCTAGTAAACACCTATGAACCTATGAACTTATGAACCTATGAAATAAGAAATGGTAATTGTGTTGTTGTACATGAAATGTCCTGATTATGCTGTGATATTTGGAAAAAGACAAACCAGTTAAGCACCAGGTGTGAGACTTGATCTTAACAAATGTTAAGCACCACATGCTTTTGTTGTTAAGGTCGGGTCTGGTGGTTTTCATTAAAATATGTCTGTGTTGACTAGTAAATGACAGCAGCAGAAATAAAAGATTTGTTTCTGCCTGCTGTCCGTACCATTAACGTGTCCCCAACTTCTCAAACAAACTCAGTTGCTAGAATAACAGGAGGTAGTACCATCTATTTCTTGAAGGATATGAACTCTGAAACTCAAATGGATGTCATTATTTAGTGACTTCAATACATCATGGTTTGTCCAAAAAAAAACACAGATTTTGTGAGCAACAGACCAAAACTATGAAACAATCATATGGACATCCTGCGAAAATCTAAACTGCATTAAAGGTGATTGCAAACATAAGATTATGTTACACTACCTCGGACAGGGCTTGTTAAGTCCTTTTACACCTGTAAAAGTCAGGAAAGTACTTAACATTTTTTTTGTGCGTTCACTAGTGGTACATGGAGCAGATATAGCTCTATATACTACAAAGAATTATGACTGGTTCACTGATCATAAACTGAAATTATGTGTTCTTGACATGGATGCCAAGATTCACTTCAAGAGCAGCATCCATGACTCAAACACACAATAAGTGGGTTATGATCTGCAAGCTGATCATAATCCTCTATATTCTCTCTCTAGATGAAAGTTACTGTGTAAAATCTCCTTTCAAGTAAAAATTCAGCTTGCTTACTATCACTCTTTATGAGATATAATCATAAAATCAGCAGACTGATAATTCTGGAGTTAATCTCTTAAGAAAAGTAAATCTATGTTGCACCATTTAGTTTGTTGAATACAACATTGAAACTCTGGCAATGTACAATTTTTGGTTTCACATCTTACAAAGTAGTCATCTCTTCCCTGGTTTTGAGAAGTATAATAAATGCCATTTTTGCTTCTGTCAGACAAAATGCAGCCTCTCTTTCCCGCATTCTTATGAGTTTCATCCAGTTCCTTCAGTGACCCTGTTGATAGCCCCACTACTAAATTATGCAGCAGCATTTTGTATGCTTACGGCAGATTCTTATGTACTGTCAGCTTTCAAAATTTTCATGGAAAACTGTCTATACTGCCATTATTTTCTCAATTTACCACAATATATCATAGCTCACCAAAGATGACAACACAATGTTATATTTGTCATAAAGCACTTACACAAAATGCCATTTAACTATATATTTTGAGGAGGATTTTGTCATAGGCCTCAGTGCCATGATAACCTACTAGAAGGGTGCATTTAACTCCACAGTAAAATATATTGTGGGAAGGGAAGGAATATTGTTCACCCAATTTACTTTTGGTCAAGGATTTTTTTGACAAGCCACATTACTACTATAACACAACAGTGCTGGCAGTCATTATGCAAAATTGTCTCCTACACCAGGCAAGTTTTTCCATGCTTCATGCAGTACAGAAATGTGAAAATGTAAAATAATCCTGTTAAAAACACCATGAAGGACTGGCATCCTGTTTAGCATCTCTTCTTTGCTTTTACTCTCACTGACTGCCAGGGGGGAATCCAGCTGCACCCCATAGGACAACAGAAGTATTGGAAAATGAATGAATAATACATGCTTGAAAGCAATCAAAACTATAGCATTATGAGGAGTTACACATTTTTATAGTTTCCATTACTGAAGCCATCTTACCATTATAACTTGTCCTTTCATCACATCATGCATATAACAGATGAAATGTCAGCAAGCAAAGGAGAGTAGTAGCGTTAAATTTGAATTCATCCTCAAGTCTTGGTGAGTACCTTCACAAGGTGGACCCTGTTTTCACAAAATCTCACCAAGGCGACACTGATAACTGATATATAGACTATATTTATATAGCATATATCATGGACAGAAGTTGGTTAAAAACTCAAAAAAACAGCTGGGTGAACAAGACCCAGGATACAAAAGTGCCCAATCCTGGTAGGTGCACTGGTGCCAGGACTGGAAAAGATGACAGCGTAGAATCCTCAAAATAAGGAAACATTACTAAAATGGTGCCAAGGCCAAGCCAGGTCCAGAGGAGGATGGCCTCCCTGTTGTAAAAGGAAGTAGCAGTTCACAAAAATCACAAAAACTGAGAGGACAAAGAAGAGCCATAAAGACGATAATGTGGACTATTTAGGATGAGAAAGAAATTATGTATTGTTACTATTTTGCAAAAAGCCCAGAATTTCCAGACACAAGATATACAAAATGATTCAGAGAAAAATTAAAGGAAAGAAGAATACTTCCGCAAGAAAAACTGTCAGAAGCTTCAAATGAAAAATTGTGTTCATTAATACAACAGATTTGTGAAAAACAGTATATAGATCAAAACACTTTGATCTGCTTAAAAAAAGGAAGCATCTGAGGAAGTGCAAAAATATAAAAAACAAAACCAAGAGATATTTGAAAAGTATAAAAAAAGAAATATGGGCATGGGAAAGAAAGAGAGTTGATATGGTGCAATATTTATGGAAAGGAGAAAGCTAAATTAATCAATGTGAAGAAGGCAGCCCCAAAGATATTCGAAGAGAAATACAGGCAAAGGCATCCTGATATGAAAAAATTCACAATAAAAAAAAAATAATATCACAAAGATGGAACATAGAAAAGAAGCTTAGCAAAGTGGAAGTTAAAAAAATAGAAGTTGAAGTTATGGAGTGGCTGTGAAGTGAAGGATTTGATGCAGCAGGTCTAACACAGGTTACATCGCAGCAGGATGGAGTGAGTGAGTCCCCAAAGTAGGGAGAAACAGGAAGATCAGTAAACATCTGAAGAAGAAAGCTGGACATGGGAAATAAAAAGATATTTAATATGGTGTAATATTTATGCATAGGAGAAAGCAAGACTAACCAATACAAAAAGAGCAGGCAAAGGAATCTGGACATGGAACATTTTGCAATACAAAAAATAAGAAGACAAAGAGGAAAAGTAGAAAAGGAGATTAGCAATGGAGAAGTTAAAGAAACATAAACTGAGGTTATGGAGTAGCTGCAAAGTGAAGGATTCAGTGTAGAAAATCTAATTCGGAAAGCACCACAACAGGATAGAGTAATGGATATCCAAATTAAGGGGAAACCAGTGGAACAAGAAGCAATTGGTCAGGTGCCATACGAAAATAATTTGGAGCCCTCCACAGGAAACCAGTATAAATGTTCACTTGATGCTAGACAGCAAGGGAAGGAACAGGAAACTGGAAGCTCTGATGCAGTCAATGTTGAGGAGTGAGAGGCCAGTAAATTCCCATATGATAGAGCAATGGATGGCACAGGATGAAATTGAAGAGAATGTGCCACAGGAAGATACTAGTAGAACCTTTTAAAGAATGCCTGTAGGAAGTAGAAAACAAATGATGTGCCCTCAGTTTGGAAGCAAATGAGCTAAGTGAAGAATTGCTTGATTTAATAGACATAGACAAACATATCAAGATCAATGAAAGAAATAGACTGCAGAAGGTTAATAAATCCCAAAAATGTCAGAAGCCTGATAAAACAAATGAACACAGTAATTAGGACTGTTCATAGAGATCCATGTGATATAACAGAAGTAAACAGGATATATTACTGTACAGCTAAATTAATAACTGATAAAGTTCTACCACAAGAACACAGGGTATTGATGGAAAGGAAGTAGAGAAATTGGATACAATCATGAAAATATCGAATTGAGAAAACTAAGAACTGTCACTGTTAGAAGACTATAGAAGAGGAAACAGAGCAACAAAAATACTAAGAAAGATAGATGTGATAAAAGAAATGCACAGTATTAAAACAGACCAGGATCTATCATGCACTGCTGCAAATAAACTTAAAAATTTCAGCACAGATGGAAAAACTTAGAAGATACGAAGATAAATATAAAGGAAAAGTATAAAAGAAGTAATTTATTGATGATAAATACTATTATAGAGAATTGGGAAGTAAGGTAAAAAAAATTGAAAGACCGCCAAAAAAAGAAGAAATAGATACATTTTTGAGAAGTATCTATGAAAATCCTGTGGAACATAACAAAGATGCTAAATGAACAGAAGAAGTTAAAGAAAGACTAAGAGGTTTAAAGGTAAAGGATATGAAATGGGATGAAGTAACAGCCAGAGAGATTGAAACAAAGTTAAGAAAAGTCTCTAATTGGAAAACCCCAGGCCCATATGCAGTACCTAACCTTTGGCTGAAAGTATTAACATCTTTGCAAAAAGATTTAGCTATGCGTAAGAACTATTTATATGCTCACCCCAAACAGACACCAATATGGTTAACAACAAGAAAAACAATGCTCCTACTTAAGAGTGAACATTCAAGCTATCCTAAAAAGTACAGACCAATAACTTGCCTTCCAATGACATATAAACTATACACAGGAATTGATGCCGACAGAGTTTATAGTAATTTAGAAGAAAACTCAATTATGGCAGTAGAACAAAAGGGTAATAAAAGAAAGTCCTGTGGAACAAAGGATCATTTGTTATTAAATAAAGTCATAGTAGAGAACTGTAAAAAGGGGGAGAACCTAAGTATGGTATGGATTGACTACAAAAAAAATTGATAGTATCCCACATTCATGGATAAAAGAGTGCTTAAATATATATAAAATACATGTTACACTGATTGACTTCATTACTGTGGCCATGAAACAGTGGAAGTAATTTTGCAATTAAGCCATGATAAAGGACAAATTATTATCGCAGGGATAAAAATTCAAAGGGGGATATTCCAGGGTGATTCTTTGTCACTGCTGTTATTCTGCCTTGCGCTTAACCCTACTTAACAGCTTAGGCCATGGCTATAATCTGGCTCCTAGAAAACAACAAAGTATAAAAGACTTCACATATTCTCTTTGCCAATGATTTAAAACTGTATAGTTCATCAGATGAGGAACTGAAAGCACAACTGCAAGTTATCAAAAACTTTTTCAGATGATATAAGAATGTCATTTGGTCTTGTTAAATGAGCAAAAGCAACCTTTAAAGCAGGAAAACTGAAACATCAGGAAAACATCAGTTTGGGGCAAGAATGTGATATAAAAGAACTTGAGCAAGAAGGAGCGTATAAATATTTGGGAATTGATGAAGGGTCAACACAAACAAATGCGAATAAAACTTTGTAAGGAATACTTCAGAAGACTTAAATTAATCCTAAAAACAGCACTGACATCTAGGAACAAAATCCAAGCTATAAACCAATTTTCTCTTCCTGTCCTAACTTACAGTTTTGGAGTAATTGACTGGCCCCAAAATGTTTTGGATAAATTAGATAGGAAAACAAGAAGGATGCTTTATGTTCACCAAATGATTTATAAAAATAATTGCATACCATTATATATTCCTCGTTCCAAAGGAGGGATGGGCCTACTTGAAACTGATTATATGTATAGATCTGCAATTGTGGAACTCCACTCAAATGTGCTGACCTCACAAGACCCAAATGTAGTGAAAGTTTTGAAACATGAGAATAAATCTAAGATAACTTCTCTGCTTACTCTAGTAGAAGCATATCAGCATCAAGCAGGAAAGGAAATAAAACCAGAAGTAGATAAAAATCAGGCAGCAACTGAATGCGCCAAAAAACAAAAGAAAGATAATAAGGTGAAGGACCAGATGAGAAGGCAAGAAATGTGGAAAAAGCATAAATATAGTTGCATATAGAAAGCTTCTGGAAGAACCTCATGTTGATCAGGAACAAATGCCGGAATGTTGAGGAGAGGTAAATTCAAACCAAGAGATGAAAGGATAATATTGGCAGCCCAAGACAGCGGGCTGCTTACACATTGGTTTACAAAGTTGATTGAACATGTGGGAGAAACAGACAAATGTAGGTTTTATAAAACCGAATTGGAAACAGTCACACACTAGTTGAGACATACTAATGGCAGAAGGACTGTATACTGAAAGGCATAATAATGTGGCAAGATTGTTGCACTGGGGAGTGTGCAAACATTATGGTATTAAAGTGGCTGGAAACATGACCCACAAAGCATCATAGAAAATGAAGAAGTCTTATCACATGGGATCACCCATTACCTACAGTTCAAAAGATAGATGCTAGAAAACCAGATACAGTGGTCCAAGAAAAGAAGACAAAAGTAGCATTGCTCATTGAAATCACCACACACAGTGACTACAGTGTCTTGCATACAGAGAGACACAAAGTCTTAAAATATCAGGATTTGTAGGCAGAAACGAAAGCAATGTAGAAGAAAGATACCCAGACAGTTCCAATAGTAGTAGGAGCAATAGGTCTTATAAGAAGTAATCTACAATCATATTTAGATATGCTACCAATCCATGTAACTCTGTACGAATTGCAGGAGGCGTCACTACTGGGCACATTGCGGCTGCTGCGAAGAGCGCTACTGGCTGTCATCAAAGTGTGAAACAATACTAAATTCATGACCTTTAATCGGACTTTGACTTAGGAATCGGGTCCATACCCATTACAATATTAGAAACTCAAAAGATTTGGAGAAATTAAAGACAGATATGTACCTTAAATAATGCTTGTAAACATCCTGCATGACATCCTATTTAGTGATGGTCTGCATTAGAAATTGGCAACTGAAAAAGAATGGAGTGGAGAATGAATGCCCTATGTTCTGCACTTTTTGCTGCATTATGGTTCCTCAGTTTGTGGACAGAACAGTTTTAATTGGTATTACTTCAGTCCTTATTCAGTGAAAGTCAGCATTATTAAAATTGTTTTAGTGGCAATTTGACAAGCAAAGGCTGCAGCAATAAAACAGACTAATGCATCTGGCATTGTTTTGTCTTCCCACACAGAATACAGAGATGTAGCATAAAATCTGTAATTCCTTCAAAATCAATTTATCTGTTTGCGATTAAAGATTAGTCAAACAGCAGATTATTGCAAAGTTGCAGTTTTAGTTTACAAGAGGAGTCATATAGCCTAGTATAAAAACAGTAAAAATGAATAATTTACTCTGCAAAAATAATGCAAAATATACTGATCAGTTTCTTCTATTTGCACAATGACAACATATTTCATTATTATTATTATTTCTTACTTGTTTATAATAATGCTGGCATCTACCTGGGCCTTAAACAAAAGCTGCTTCTAAATCTAACTATAAAACTTTGAAGCAAATATTGGGTGTGATGGTAATGCTGAAATCAAATGCACAGAGTATGCATATTTCCTTGATCTCAACAGCCTTTATTTGAAACTGTGAATACAACCAAGGCTACATGCTTTTGTTCAGAACTGACTTCTTCAGTTTTAGTTCAGAAAACTTAAACTTCTTACTTTAGTGTTCTGATGTGCATTTAGTACAGGCTGCGATATAATGTCAAGTTTCTGTTAGTTAATGACTATATAATGCATAAAACCTGAGAAATCAGATTATTTACCTTGGGTATCTTTTAACAACTGCTGTAATCTATGTTATTGTTTGATGTTTTGGAAAAATGCATTTATTTATTTTTGTACTTAATATTTTCCCAACCTTTATGACACCATGAGGCTTAGGGTCATGAGGCAGAGGCTTCTTTAAGTCCATTGATTAATATTTGTTCCCAAGGCTTATTTTTGAGGCTGCATCTGGATTTGAGGGCTAGAGTGCCTTGAAGTTTCATTTATCTAGTACTGCCATCTTTCATTCTAGACCTGAAAAATGTTGCATATCTAAATTTCACTACTACTATAACCTGTATAGTTTATTCTTTGTGCTCATTTCCGTAATAAGAAAATCTCTGTTGGCCTAAACTACGAGTTCTGCATACTGCAGCAGCCTTCCTGCATGTTTACCCACTGGTTGATTACTTAGTGCTGTTTCATATTGTTATTTTCCTTAGTGCCTGCTTTTGTTATATCCCTCTGTTTTGATATCTGAAACCAATTAGCTGCTGTTTTCCCAGCCTGATTATTCTGCAGTGAATTTTGGTCTGAGGGGCCAGTTAGCTATTTTGACAACTCGGCACATCTGCCTTTCAGCCTTTGATTTGAATCTTTGTCACTTTGGTCCCATTCGTAACTAGACCAAAAGTTAAGTATAACTTGATAAATCATTGGTTTTGCCTTAAACTAAACTCATTTCTGTATTACCACTGCATCGTTTATAGAATGATCTTGCTGAAATATAGGCTGAATGTTTGGGCTTGCTCTATAACTGTTTTGCAGTGCATGGCGTGTCATGATTATGCTTTGAAATCAGTGAAAAGACAAACTACTTAGGCGCCATCCTGACAGTAGAAAGATGCTTGAAAATGATGTAACCCCTCAGTGTTATTAAGAACTAGTCTCACACTTAGTGATCATCGGCCACAAGAGAAGAGCATTGGGAAACCGTTGATGTAAACCCTTTGTACTTTTTAAGTCTAAAGGAAATGTTTACTGGTTTCCAAATCCTCTTGTTGGGTGGCCAGTCTCTCTGTGTTATTGCTTCTAAGCTGCAAAACACATATCACTACTACACTGATTTATTTTTCTAACTTTTGTAATACGTAGGAACAGGTAACGTTCAATACACTAGAAAGAATTATGATCAATTCTTTCCAGTCAGAAGCAGGAAAGTTAAATGTGTTCTCAGCTTTAAATGATTTTTTTTTTTGCTTTTCACTGGAAGGGAAGGCATGGATCTAACTGTAATAAGATGATAAGATGATCAATACAATGCAGCAATTAGCTTATTACAGTGAAGTGCTTTTTTATTACAGTGAAGTGTTCTCTATTTTGCTCTTCAGCGGACCAGGTGGGAGACATGGATCCAACCCTAATAAGCTGATCACTACAAAGTAGAGATTGTTTTATTACAGTAAACTGATTTTTTTTTCTATAATGGCTGTGTCGATCTGACTGTAATAAGCCAATCACTATATAGTAGTGATTTGCTAATTATAGTAAAGTGCTTTTTTTAATATTTGCTCTTCTTTGGAAGAGCTGAGGGGACAGGGCATTGGCTCAGGTACCAGCACAGGGAGCAGGTTGAGCCAGCTATGCTACTGAATACAAAGTAGGGGTCAAGCAGAAAATTAAAGCTAGAAGATGGACAGACTGAACTAAGAAGGAGTTTTGGAGGGAACTATATTATAGAAAGTTGAGCAAACCAAGGGGTTTTGCATGCTCTCCTAACATTCACTTGGGTTTCCTTGAGGCATTCTGATTTCTTCACAACTTCCAAACCTTGATGCTGAGTGACTACTCTAAAATATCCTTAAATACTAAGTGGGGTGTTGGGTAAGCAATGCTGATTTTAAGTGGTGGCCTAAGATCATTGTTATTATTATTGCAGTGCATTCAAAAAAGTTCAACAGTTTTTTGTGGTTTTGTGGAAGTACACTGACCTACAGGAGATGTTAGAGCTGGGGTGTAATCTGCACACTGTTTTATTTTTAATGCATAATAACAGCAGATATTCTTAATACCTAAATAGTCAAGTCCAGGAAACCAACAAGTGGAATAAGGGCCAGGGTGGTAGATTGGGGAGGTCAGCTGAAGGGGCCCCACCAAAATGGCCCAAATCAGGCCCCACGATTGCTAAGGCCAGCCCTGACCAATGTCATGTCATTAATTAGACTTGCTGTTTCAACTCACTGTGGTCACCTCAGTCCCAGAGTGGAGTCAGCCTCTATGTAACACCATCACTAGGTCCACTTCAGTTTGTAGCTAGCCTGCTTTAAAACTCTTAATGCTGAATAGATATGTAGCTCATTTCACCAGTTAAAATCTTTCTCCAGTATTCAAGCTTTTCTTATTTGACTACAGCATGAATGATCCTGAATATTAGTTGCTTTGTGACAACATCTCTCAGTCATTTCATAGTTTCTGTGTGTGCTGTTTCCTTATGAAATTGTTAGTTAAATTTTGACTGAGCTCCCTGCATTAAATATGAAAGGGTGAAAAATGTCTCACCTACCTCTGGGAGATCAAATCAGTACTGGAACTTCAATACTCTAGGTTCAAATCAGAGGTCTGCAATAAGAAGGCATGCACTTTGTCCAGAGAGAGATCTCTGATGCAGAAAGTCTGCTGTCAAAGCTCTTAAGAGTGAGCAACAGATTACACAGCCCAGCTTGTGCAATAACTAGGAATGATGTTTCATGAATCTGACTGAAAATTTGCTATTAGATTTTTCACAGACAAAGTGGAGTCCATTAGTTGGGGCAGAATCCTAGATGTGGACACTAGGTTTGGGGTATTTATGGACAAAGATCCTCTGTGCCAGCGTTAGAAAGAGTCCAAAGTTATTAGTTCATGCAATTGCTTCCAACTTTGCATCCCACTACATCTCTTTTAGACTCTTGACCTAACAACCTGCTGGTCCTTCCTTCTTTAGATTTGTCAGTTGACAGTTTACAAGCATTTTACTGTACAACTATTTCCTTGTTAATGTCCTCAGTTCTGTTTCTTTCCTTTCTGTATTAGATTTATTTACACTTTTTATAGGTGGCTCTACCTTGTATTACTGGTTGTATGGCCGTGTACATAACTGATAAGAGACACTTGAGATAGTACTAATATCTGAGTCTGAAACTTTTCCTTTCACTCGTCTACATCTCTTCTCATTGCACAGGTCTATTTATTGATGAATTTTCAATCTACAGTCATATAAAATGCTATGTTTCACTATTACTTAGAAATTACTTTATACAAACCATGGCTACAGCAATAGTTTTTGAAATGAGTTCATATTTGCTTAGCCACTGAAGCTTTTAAAACCCTTGTAAAGATGTTTTTTTTCAGAACAAGGAATGCTTAACATTGTTCAGTAGAAATCATTTAGAATGGCTTACAAAGGCCTGTAATGTAAGAAAAAGACAAATAACAAGCTGCCTACATCACAAAACTTGTTACACTGATCTGGTGATGGTGATAAAGCAGCATAATTGTATTTATAAAGAACAGAAAACAATGTATAAACAAATAAAATTAAACAGATGAATAAATAAAAATTGTGAACTGCCTAACAAAAAACAATCCAGTTCAATGAATTAGCTAGAGCATAAAACTGAATGAACTTGCAAGCTGGCCAGAAAATTGACCAAGCACTTCCCACATTTGTTACAGAAGCAGCTACAGTCCAGCAGTTAGCACATAGGATTAAGGCTATGAGCAATTTATGACTTGCTTACTGTGGTTCAGGCTTTGATTCCTTTAGCATTATTTTGCTTACTGTGTGACTTGGACTAAGTCACTTGAACAGAAAGTGTTCTGGAAAATTGGGCTAGGCTCCTCAATAGTCTTCTTAATTTATGTCTTGTGACTACCTATGAATCTACTCTCACAGAAATTGAGGAGAATAAACTAGTAAAAGATGATATTAAAGTTTAAAAAAGCAAAATGTCAAGCACTATAAAGAAAAATATGTATCATAACAGGAAGCACGTCTTGGGGTGTGCTTGAGTAATTATGAATTCTTGAGCTTTACTCTGGAGGTCGTCATTATTATACCTATTAAAGTATAATTTTGTCATAAGCTTATTATGTTAACCAATACCATCTACAACAAAGTATTTATTACACTGTGTGCCATTACCCTCTACAACAAACAAAAATGTATCATACAGTGTGTCTTTTAACAGCTGACTATTATAAATTCACACTTTTTTTCAGAGAAGAGGGTGTCTCTGTAAAGTTCAAATTTAAAAGCCAGATGCAATGTCATTTTGAAAAATAATTCAGATGTTGCAGGCTCTTCGCAGTTGACCTACACTTAATATTCGCATTCAAAATAACTGAAAACAAACTTCCCTCTCTTATTCCCACCTAAATGGTGGACATTGTTTCCTCTTATAATTCAAAACATTGAGCAGAATGTCCTCTTACATGAATATATTACAATGTGACATTATGCATCCTACCCATACAACTGTGTTATAATGCACGTCCCTTGGGCCTGATGTTGAATTACAAGACATATCTGCTTCGCTCTAAAACTCCACCACAGACTTATACCCCTTTGACCTTCTAGACCATCATATCTTTCTCTTTTTGGCTAACTCTTAAAGAGACGCAAAATAAGGTATAATGAGCCATCCCACTGAAAGATATCAATAACGTATATCTTCTAAAGTATTACCACAACAATTTGCAAGTGAATTGAAAGAAAACGTATTTGTAAATAATATAAATGTCAACAAATGCATGGAAACCATACAATTAAAAGTATTGCTCTAAGAAATGTAAACATTAACCAAAATGTAAATGCCATTGCTATTTTATAGGATGATATTAATACCTCTGAATAGCAGTACTGTTCTGAACATAATTGCTGAGATTTATTTATTTATTTATTTATTGACATTTGTTAACTGGGTTTGTCCATCTGGGCTTGTGGCCCATTTTCAGTGGAGACCCGAGGAGAATAGCTCCAGTAGTACATTTTTAAACAAGTACAATTTTAAACAATATTGATATAATAGCAGTTATAGCAAAAAGGTTCACATATGTTGGGTTACATGCATAAAGCTAAACATGCATTAAAAAGAAGCTTAGTAACATAATTTTACATTGATATAGTTCAATAGGTCGACAATAAAAATTTTTTGTTTGCATAAAATTATGCAAATGCATAGTAGACACATTGGGGAGAGAGGTGTAATGAGGTACTAAGTATGGACCTTTTGAGGGTACATAAAGGGAAGAAAAGCTAGGTGGGGCCTAATAGAAGTCTATTATTTATTTATTTGTAGTGTATGGAGTGCACTGATTACATTCTGATATTCAAAGAAAGACAGACTAGTTAAGCACCAGAGTGGCACGCAACCCAAACTTAACAAATGTTAATTACCCCTGCTTAGGTTGCTGAGGTCAGGTCTAGCACCAGGCAGTAAAATCTGTCAGTACTTACAAGCAAATGACAGTGGCAGAAATAAAAGATTTTTTTCTGCCTGCTGTTCATACCAATAACTCGTACCCAACTTCTCAAACAAACTCAGTTGCTAGAATAATAGGATGTGTTAACATCCATTTCCTGAAGGTTACAAACTCTGAAACTCAAATGGATGTCATTATTTAGTGACTTCAGTCCTCAGTGGTTTGCCCAAAAAACACAGATTTTATGAGGAACAGGCTGAAAATATGAAGCAATAATCTGGACATCCTGTGTTAATCTAAACAGTTAAGAGGCATGAAAGGTGAGTGCAAATATAACAGACTACAATACAACCTCTCTGACAGAGGTCGCTAAGTGTTTTTTTTTTTTTTTTACGAAAACACATAGCAATTTTCCCCTGTAACTAGTACATGGAGTAGTACAAAGAATTTAGATCTCCAGTCATAACCTTCAATTATGGGTTCTCCACATGGATGCCAAGATTTACCTCTCAAGCTTCACTCTTGAGGTGAATTTCTTGGCATTCATATCTCAAACTTATAGTAAACAGGTTATGATCTGTAAACCAATAATGATCATCAGTATTATATCTGATTACCAGAAAAGTCTAACTGGCCAATAAAACCCCTTCTCATCAATGGCCCAGATGAAAAGCTCCAACTGACAAATATATACATATAAGATGAATACAGTATATAGAGCTAGCAAACATCTCTGCTAGGGTGAAAGGAATAAAATAAAATTCATATTTACGTACAATGAACTAGATTGCATTTGGATTGCAATCTACACTATCTAGAATTTAATTTTCATTATATTATACCACTAACTGTGATGCATGTGTGTGTGCAAACTTCACTTATATTCAATAAAGGAGAACAGTACAATCATTCAAATATACAGGGGTTTCTTTATTCATAATTATCTTAAATGTGTGTTGCTATTTTGTTCTTGTTTAATGTTCCCCTAGAGCTTGGGTTGTGGCTTAATATTGTCAATGAACTAGCACAACCTACACAGTTATCAAATGGTAAAAGATAAATAAGTAAATAAATATGTAAACCATATTACTTTTGGTAGCAATTGAGACACCCGACTATTTCAAAGAAAGCTTCAAATCATGCTACTCCAGTGTCACTCTCAGCAAGTCTAGCATGCCCAAAACATAGACATCTATATGTTTGTATGTGCCCATCATTGTCACATACGAATCATGATGATTCTACTGAAAGGGTTTTCACATTACAGTACTAATATGAAGCATATGTATTTGGCATGGCAAAGTATTTATCTGATTTAAGATTTCATTGTATTCACTTTTTATGTGGGTTTACCTTTAAGCAGATAGCTAAATTCATGTTTACAAATAAATATGATGAAGAATAATATGATTGTGGGTCATATTTAAAAAAATTACATTTTGGTCAAAGCTCTGCCATCATCTTAGAAGATCTTATTGGATGGTTGTATATGCAAAACGCCATGCTGATGTAATATGGAAATAGGTAAGTGTGAATCCTTCGCTGCCCTCCAGTATGGCTTCACATGATTCTAAGGGATGTTTAAAAATCACCAAACAGTTTAAAAGATGAAGTATAAGCTGATGTTGCACTCCTGAAAAAATAGATATGCATTCATAATTAGCTATTCTGAGTTGCACAATGTGTAACAATCCTGATTTGAGTGTTTATCTTGCAGCTGCAGGATCTTAAAGGGGGAAAAGTATGGAAAAGTTTATAGGAGGTTACTAAGCTAATGGCCCTAGGACCTTTACAAGCCTAGCACTGTAAATAAATTAATGTAACCTATCTGATCTAAGTTAGATGGTTGTTTTTAGCAGAGCAATTGTATGATCGGCACCAACTGCCCATGTCCATAAGGGACATAGTTGCCACCCCAGGATGAATTTATGGTCACCCATCCTGTTGTCAAGGTTGTGCTTAAATATTTTGACAAAATGTGTTTTACAAGCCTTATTTTCTCATCAAACGGTAACTGGATGACATACCCATTAAGGGCAGGTCTCAATAATCTTTTTCCAATAATAATTATTTTCTATATAAACTAGTCAGGTACAGAGTCTAGATGTTTTTATGTATCACCACTCTATTTGTCAGGACTCTCCATATATTCCCAGCTATTCTTTGACATTCTATCCAGCCAGTAATCCTAGATGAGACCTATCCAGACCAGCCCAAAAATGCAAAATTTTGCACAATATTCACACAAAAATATACAGTCTTACCCCATAAAAACAAACTCCTATGAGTGAAATTTACAAAAATTAGAACAAAGATATAAAAAGTAAAGTAATAATAAAAATGTCATAACTACAACTACCCAATCAGAAAATGTGGTTAGTGGTAAATGGGATCATATCTAAAAATCTATTCTAACTGACACTTAATACATTAAAAATGTAACTAGGATACAAAGAAAATATATTTAAATATATCTCTCACAACACTACTAAAATACCCATTACACTACCAGTGGACAAGGAAATTAAAGTGGAGAAATGATAAGATTCTTTAAGTTGTATGAGCTTAAGTGAAGTAGTGGCCAAAATGAAGGAAAAAATAGACCTAAGAGGAGTACAAGAAAGGTAACAACAATAACAAACACCATGAACAATGTCACCAAAAATACAAATACTCTATGAATCAAACACAGGCACTAAAAATGCTTGTTCCTAACAAAAAAATTGTACCCACTTCCAATCAATAAAACAAAACCAAAAGGAAGATTAACACACAAAAGACATAATTGCTGCTGAAAAAATATGGCTACAAAATGTAAGCAATGTTCAGTCATGCTCACAGGTCCTGTCATTGAAAAGCATGCACTCTTAATACCTCTGTTGTTGAGGATGAAAGCTGTCACAAAAAGTAACATGCTCACAGTTCATTTCCCATCATGAAGGATCCCCACAGGTTACAATCAGAACACAAACAGAACAAGTATGCAACACTAGGAAACTGAGTTTATGGTTGGCCAAAAAGCAACTCTGTATACCATCCACAAATGTCTACCCAAGATACACATATGTATACACACACACACACACACACACACACACAAATATACATCAGGTAATGGCATGACAATTAATGGCCCTGGTCAGGGACACTGAAAACACATATGACTGACAGTGTTTAACAATGGTGATATAGCCCATCAAGTTAGGAATTCCCTCTGCATATATAAACCTTCCATACCAGACAACATTGCAGTGCCTATCTCATTGTAGCTACCATTGGAAACACCATATGATGGCTCCCATAAAGAATGCATGGATTCCAATGAGGTGTCACCAGTCTACAATGCCAGAATGCAGACTGATAGGCCTCCTTGCCTCTGTACAGACTGTAGTTGCATTTATTGCTGAATTGTCACTTATAGTGCCGCACATAGCATATTCTCCAGTACAGCGGGATTATGGCCTGTTTTGCCAACAACTATATGCATGTAGAGGACACTAGACTTTGTGTTTATGTCTGACACTAGACTCATCAGTACTTTGCTTCCGTGATTTGAATTTTGTTCACCTGCCTGCACTGTTGATAAAATAATTCCATCAAATGAGTTGACACTAGTTAAATCAAGCTAAACTTTACCTCATAACTGCAGTAAAAAGCAACCTATAAGATATCCCATTCATAAAGAGACATGAAACCTGTGTAAAATACTTATCAGCAGACAATTAACATAATTGCTATCTCTTAGATAAATGAAAGGGGAACTAAAATTCAAGCTAAAAAAAACAATGAAAAAAGAAAGCAAAGTAGAATATGTGGAACTCTGTTTGGGGTTCAAATGAAATACATTGCATTGTTGAAATAGAGCATTTGATATTTTTAAGTAGACTGCCTCCAATGTTTCCTTGGAATTTACACTGGTCAAGAATAAGAATAGGGCAGTTGTCCAGAGAATGGCCTGTTACCGTTACTCATAAAACCACTGCCTGCCAAGTAGAAACTTAGTATGCTCTCAATTTCCCACAAATCTGTTACTGTTGGGCCCCTTGGATGTTTCTGTTGGATTTGTATGTAAACAATTTATTTATATGTTTCCTTTTCTTTACCAGGAAAGTCTGACTGAGCTAATATTAGCCCCTATGGGAATCCAATTTACAACGAATATAAAACAGCGAGAATAATCATATAAGAAACATTAAATAAAATGCAAAAATGAATCAAAGAATACATTATTTGGTTAAGTTTGCACAAGGAAAGCATATAACAAGAAAAATATGTAGCATGGGAAACAATGATAAGAGCACAACATCATTCAAACATTGCATCATGTGTTTATAATTGTACTGAGAAGATAATATAATTAATAGAAAAAAGGCTAAAAAAGTAAGATTAATTAAAAATTTGCAGTGTAATACTTGAGATGTTGTGGAGAAACAGGAGGGTAAAAGTTTGTTTCTATATCAGCAGATATATGAAAGCAGGACTAATAATTATGTTATTAGTTAGAGTATGGGAGGGGTAGACTGATGGGGTTCACAGAAAAGGAAATAGGTGTTGTGGTGACAGTTAATATTTGGACTCAAGTAGAAGTGATTGAGGAGAAAGGTGCTGGGTAATGAAAACAGAAGAGTTAAGGTGAGAAGATTAGCAAACCTGAGACAAGATTAAGACAATGATCTACATTATACTTTTGAGAAGATCTAGGCTTTGTTTACAAGAAAATTACACTTACCTGAGGTTGGACAAACACCGAGACAGGTATTACTCATCCTGGAGTTGAACAATAGCAAACATAGGTGTTTTCTAAGTAATAATTTTCCTCATTGTGCCTGAGAGGTGGTACTTGACCCTGTACAAGCTGCCTAGTTTACAATAAGATTTATTATTATTATTATTATTATTATTATTATTATTATTATTATTATTATTACAATTGCATGGATGTGGTGGTCAAATGTATGTAGCTGGTCATCAATATATACACCTATTAACTTGGTTTGTGCAACCATTTCAATGGTATTACTTTTCAGAGGTTATAATAAACTGTGATTTCAGATGTGAAAGGTCTTTAGGAATACCTTGAGTAGAACTTGAGAGTTCTCAATCCAGACTTCAACTGCAGAGAAAGACTCTTGAGCGTAGTGTTCTAGGTCAATTAGCTTTCTGACTGAGCCAATAAAAATAAAGTAATCTGCATATTGCACTATATAGACATGTTTTATAAAAGGGTGAAGTTTGTTAATGAAAATGTTAAGCTGTAAAGGGCTAAAACACATTTTTGTGTGACACGTAGTGCTACAGGTATGAAGAGAGAGAGATGCCTCCACTGGAGTAATGATTGCCTGAGATTGCAACAGGAAATTTTTGTAGTAACATTTGGTTGAGACTGTATAAAATGCCTTAGAAAGATTAAGCAGGAGTGAGGTGACAAGGTTGTGTCCATTTTTGTGGAAAATAATATTGTTAATAAAGCTCAGTAGGGGCAGTGGTTGTGCTGTGATTCAACAAAAGCCATGCTTACTTGGAGGGAGGATATTGTTTTCTGTGAGATGTTTAAGAAGTTGAATATGGATGCATTTTTAGGATTTTTGGATAAAGATAATAGGACTGCCATTGATCCGTAGCTGGAAATATCTTTCCACATTTGTGAAGGGCAGAAAGAAATGTTTTATTCCAGGGAGTTGGAAGATAGTTTGTTTCCAATTAATATGTTTACTAGAATTGAGATGGGAAGCGTTAGTGCATCTACTTATCTTTTTAGATATTCAAATGAAGGCTTTCTGTTGAATGGTAGTGGGTTTGTTTTAATAAAAGTTATTTTTATGAACTGAGTGGGAACAAACTATATTCAAATGATTATCTATCTGTTTGAGGAAGAATTTATGGAGCAAAGGTATGGGCATCTTTAATTAGTGAGGTAACAATCATAAAAAATGGAATCTAAAATGAGTATCTCTGCTATTAGTTTGAAGAGATGTAAGTGGACTTGGCTGGATGGATTGTACAGGACTGAGAAGATTTTTTTAAGGAGACTCAAAGTTCTAGATTTATTCAGGTGGTTTTCTTGTAATCATGAATTAGTAGTTCTTTTTGTCTTGTCTTACTTGCCATTGGGTCATGTTTCTAAGCTGCCTATATGTTGTAGCTTTGACTGACATTAATCTTCTACTCAGACTTTCCAGGGCTTATCTCTTTATTTCATGAGCATTTTAGTTTTCCTGTATAACCTGGGTGTAGGTTGACATTTAACTCTTTTATTCCTGATGGATACTTGGGTGTCAAGTGTGGAGAGAGATATGCTATTGACAAAAGTGACTGCATCATCTAATGGTAATGGTTTTAGTTTGTTCCAGTCAAACTGCTATAAAGTGCAGAAGTGTTCTTTTTGGAAGACAGTAAGGTTTCCAACCTGGTTATGCTGAAGTTGACTATGGATGTGGTATTGGTGTCTGACTGCAAATAAGGGAAGATGGTCAATAAGACTATCTAAAGAGTACGATCAGAGGAAATGATATTTTGGGCAGAGGTGAGAATCTAATGTAGAATAGACAGTATCCTATTGTGGATTTCTGGTATTTAGCTGAAGATGTTATTAGTTGGATAAATCCATAAAGATGTATAGAGTGAGATGGGTCATTTAGTTTTATCTGCTGCTAATCAATGCTTATGTACCCTAGAATTATAGTTTCCTGAGTAATATTGTAAGTCAGCTAGCAAAGAATTTCATCTCTGGTAGATATGTCGTTTCCTGAGAGAATGTGCAGACAAAAGATGTTATGCTCTTATGACTGTTGAGTTAGAAATATGAGATAAGAATTTCTATGTTGTTGAAGTGAGGAATGGGGGGGGGGTTCCTAGGGTACTTTTATAGATAACTGCAATGCCACCAGCTTTCTTATGCTTTCTATCGGAGTAAAGGAGACAGGATTTCTTCATCCTTGGTGTATGGTTATAACAATATTTTAGTTGCTACCATAATGTCAGCGCATCATAAGAAACTATCAATGCATATACATCTGGTATTTTGTTACATATACTCTGAAGGTTAATATTAAAAGTTCAAAGACTACATGTTGTAGGAGACCTGTGAGATGGTCTTGATAGAGTCATACTGTTTATTGTTGGTGAGGTCATGATTTTTTAATTGGGCCAGGACTCAGATTTATGTCTCTAGTTAGTTTTTGAGCTAAAGAGAAGTCTGGAGTAGTATAGAGCCATTCTAGTTTTTCCATGGGCTTACAAATTAGTTTGAGCTGATGATTTTGAAATTTGCGAAGTATATTTTGAAATAGTTAATGTTGCTTTTGTTGTATAAGATGGGGAATATGAGAAACTGATAGTCTGAGATGTTTATTGCGGGAGCAACTGAATAAGGGAATTAGTGAAAGTTTAGATTGTGCTTAAAATATTTAAGTAGTGTTGTCAGGGATTGATACTAGGTAAATGGAATTCATTGTGCTTTCCAGAGGGTGAGTGATATGAATAAAAATCAGTTTGGATATACTGTACAGACAGAAATGAATAGGGTAAGACTTAAGGAAAAGAAATGAAACAATGGTATAAGATGATGAGTTAAGGTTGTAAGAAGGATTAGGAAATTGAAATTTAGCAGTCAGTGATTTTTGTGTAGTTTGTTAGCCTTGAGGGAGAACAAAGGGATATATTAAGTCTTATGATCATTTAATTAATAAAGTAAGATGAGGTAAAGTCCTGGGGCCACTCTAGTTTGGCATCTACTTCTCTGAAGTACAGGCCAACACTAAGGGACTCTGGCTAACAAAGTTTGCAGATGACTGCAAACTGGGAGCCATTATTGAATCCCCAAATGATGTAGATATTCTACAAAAGGGGCTTACAGAAACAGATGCTTAGTGCCAGAGCCATGGGCTCAAGCTCAATGCCAAGAAATGGATAGTTATCCCCTTTGGGAAAAAACATGTACCTGTGAATTACCACATAGGTGGCAGTACACTAAACACTGAATGTGTGATAAGAGACTTAGGGACACAGGTGGACAATGGTCTCACCTTCAATAACCACATCGCCACAACAGTCAGGAAATCCTTCTATGTGGCACACCTCATCACTAAGGGATTTTCATCCACAAAAAAGGGGGTCATTGTCCCACTGTACTCATCCCTCATTAGACCCATTATAGAATACAATGCCCCATTTGGTATGTACCTCTGAAGACATCTGCAGCAACTGGAAAGGCTGCACAAATACCTCACTAAATGAATCACAGGCCTAAAGCAGATGCCCTATGCTGACCATCTAAAAAACCGCCAGCTATACTCTGTCGCATATTGTCTACTCAGAGGCGATCTCTTCTTAACATACAAGGCCATGTCAAACCCAAAGCTGTTGGACATGCTACACTTAAAGAAATCCCAATCCCTCAGAGCCACACACTCCAGGGATCTAAACCTTGTCATCACAATGAACAAAACATGTTGGAGGGATAGGTTCCTGACCCAGGGACTCCCCAGACTCTGGAATAGACTGCCCATACATGTCAAACAGAACGCCTCTTTGGCCCTCTTCAAAAAGAACCTTGACGATTGGATGGGAGATTGGAAATTCACCCCAGGGATCACATCCGTTGCCCTGCTAGACAGGGGTCCAGGGAAGTAAATATTGTGGGAAGAAATAGCCAGGGAGTTGTTATGACTAGACTTGTATAGGCCCTAGGGCCGATAGCCTAGTAGCAACCTATGAACCTATAAAGAGCAGCAGAATTGTTTGTTATGGTATTGTATATGAGAAAGTTTGAAGTGAGAAGAGGTAGTTATTTTGCAAATACTCGATAAACATTTCAGATTTTGTAAAATAATTAGAGTTAAGTGTAATGGTATATCGATTCTAAGTGAGATCACTGTATTAATGAGGGAAGTGTTATTGGACATAAAAAGTAATAGCGGAGTGGTCATTAGCATATAAAGGTAGAAGAGGTTGTGGGTGGGTCAGAACTGAGTTCAGGGTAGCATAGGGTAGTAAATTGAGCCTCAGCAAAAGTAAAGATAAATGGAGTGGGTTTGATCTGTCTGAGACAGTGGCTCACAACCAAAAGAGAAACAGGCAGTGGTGATAAAAAGGAAACAGTGGCCAAAGATACAGTCCCGGTAAGTCAAACATACTAAAAAAAACTGCAAGATACAGGAGACAGGACAGGAAAAAAAGTGTCAGAGTATTCTGATTTAAGAAATATGAAATGCACAAATAAAGATGGGGAAAGTATTTGAAAGAAATGCCAATGGCTCATAACAATAAGAAGATCCTATATATTATGCTGTATTAGAAATGACGGGCAGATGAGGCATTTCATATGACTAACCATCACTAGGTTTACAAAAATCAATGAAATCCTAACTTTGGAGTGTTACATTGCACTGGCACATTAGAGTTATGCATTAATAGTTGTACATACTGTGGACTGAAATTTTTAATGTTTCAAATGAGTACTTTTTCCACGTTAACATAAAACTAGATTAGTATTTTCAAATTGGAGCAGGCACAAGGCTGAGTCTGATAACTGTAATTGCTGTTGAAAGTAGAGGTGAGCAGGGATTTACAAATGTAACAGTAGAGAAGAGAAAAACAAAACAGGAGCTAGTTAATGGCAGGAAAACACAGTTACTATCAAGGAATTCTACAGATGAAAAATTGTTAGGACATAATTCAGTTTTACAAAATGAATCAGAAAAGGCAAAATGTAATTCTTTTTCCTGCTGTACTCAGCCAGTTCTACTCACTTTTAACGTGATTTTAAAAACAGCAGGTCAGAAAAACACAGATGTAGAGTGGAAGAAAAACACAGAGCTAAGGAAAATACTCTTAGTCAGATGTAAACATTGCTTCAAAATGCATTGGCAACTGATATATTTTAAACCAAGAAGAACAATAAACATAGCTTGAAGTGCATTACACATGGCAGCAGAAACAGTGATAAATTTTGCAGCACTACAGCAGTTTATACAAAATTTAACATATGCAGCAAGGAAAGACAGACCCCCAGATTTAATAAACTCCATGTAGGCATAGTGTACAGCCTGTACAGACGGTACTGTGGCCATGTATGTGGATCCCCCTCGGTAGCACGCCATGCATATTAATGAAGGCACATTGCTGAGGTAGAGCCAGGGAAGGTGGTATTGAATCAGTGAGGGAGTGTGTCACTAACTGTGTCCACAGATGAGTAACACACCCCTTACACTGTTCAAGTGCCTGATAGCAATATATGCAATATTATAATGTTATTTGTTTTTTTTTTTTTTTTCAAGTTTGCCTGGCATGGTGCTCAGCTATTGACAAGTGCCAGACATCTAAATTTACAAACTGGATGCATTTAGTTTATAATTCAAAGGTCAAGTTTGAGCATAGCTGAGTGGGTTTGCATGCTGCCTTGTGGTGCTTAGCTGTGCTCAAACATAGCTGACAGATATATGTACAAGTATAGCAGCATTATACATATCCACTTAGCCAAGTGAATAGAGTTATGGCCTCCTGTGCAGTGGGTGTGGGGTTTGAATACAAGGAAGAGAAATTAAGCAGTATATTCACAAGATAAATTATGCATAACCTGTTATTCTTTGCACTTTCTATATTTGTCTGGCCAGTAGTTAGTCCTTCTCCTTATATTTAGGACTTTGTCCCACTACTGCTCATGGCTTTGTCCATATTTCCTACTGTAAGTGGTTGTACGCATGATGTGACTGGGGCACATGATGTCACACCACACAGAGTGACAGTCTTCACACCCCTCACTGTACATGTTTTAGCAGGATGTCCAGCATTCCTCCCCATATATCTGCTCTGTTCCTCATACAGTTGTGTTTTCCGGTACTATACTACTAAATGGTGCCCACTGAATTGTTGTAAGTACTGACACAGTTAAGTGATGGCCTTTACATCCTGCTTTTACTCTCACCTTTTGCACCCTGATGTTATACTAGCCACTTTCTAAGTTACTCAGTGCATGCATAATGTCTGTAGTTTGGCCCTCTATCCCTCCATGTTCTCTGTCTTTATCCAGGTGTCTTGTAGTAACAGATTGGGGCATGTATGTAGCCAGGTTGTTTGGGCATTGTGTGGTGTGCTGCTATATCCATGCAAACATACTGTTACAGCAGTTGTATGGGAACACTGATGTGGACTGTAGTATTGACAGTCGTGCGTCTGTCCTATGGCCTCACTGTTTAGCTTTTCCCTTGATTATCGCAGTGTGCTATGCTGCCTTGAGGCCTACTGCATGTTATGGGGAAGTCAGTATTGGACAGAGTGCCTGTTGTCCCACATAGCTGTTAGTTCTCTGCAAGTAGCCCACTCTATTCCCTTGCATACATGCAGCAAGTCCATACATATGCTACCATAGTGTAGTGCTCCATACATTTGTTGTAAAGGAGAGTGGCATACCTTGTGATTGCTGCAGTTGAAACACCTGTGTTGCAGGGCTGACTGTGGCTGATACACACAGTACACAGCCAATACATGGTGAGGTGCAGGTTGTGTTGTGTGGCTGGCATCCATGTTACTATGTATGGGAGTCGTAGTAAGGTGTGAGTCCCTAGGACCCTAGGTTGTCAGTGCATGAGCTATGCATTGCCTCTTTGCCAAGGCCAGGGCATACTGGGCATGCCTATGTCTACCTATAGGGACAACCTCAGGGGATTCCTCCTCTGAGTCCCCCTGTAGGTGTGACTGTGGGGACCTTGGTAGTGATGGGGAGCTGTGTGTCCCTTCCCTGAGCTGATCCTGCTGCAGCTATTTCTGCAGGATCATACTATGTAGCATGACACATACTTTGAACATCTTTGCACATGTGGATGGAGAGTAATGCAGAGCTCCACCAAATATATCGAGGTACCAGATCTGTGTATTGACCAGCCAAAACACCCACTCTATGACATTCCTAGTTTGTGTGTGTGCCTCATTATGGTGTTCTTCAGTAGGTGTGTGCATTTCTGATGGGTGCCAGCATCCCCCAGTAGATGGCTGTATGGGATGTCCCCCCTGGCAAACATCTGGTACAGCTATGATGCATGCCAGCTATGGGAGTCATGATAACTGCCAGGGCTGCTAGCACACACATTTACGATGATGCCCTGGGCATTGCACATGACCTGGCAGTTGATGAAGTGATGCCCCTTGTGGTTGAGGTACCTCTACCCTCCTCACTGGGTGGTGCTTTGATGTGTACATGAATGCAATCTATGGCACCCAGTACCTCAGGGTAGTGTGCTACATGGGAGAAGAGTCGCATGCTGCTGACCCTCTCCTCAGGGGTGCGGGGTAAATAAATGTGCTCATTGTGGTAGTATGGCATCCAGGAACTGGTGGAGTACCCTGGATGCTGATGCCTGTAAGACCCTCATCATGTCCCCAGTTGGTCTTTGGAAAGTACCTGTAGCTAGTATCCTAAAGGCTACATATACCTTTGTTTCCACTGGGATGGGCTCCCCTCTGTTGGCTCTGGGTCTGAGTTGAGGGTAGCAAAGCCCAGTGAGTTGTAGTATGTCCCTGTCCACCCTGTAGCACTCTACAATGTCCATCTCATGTAGCTCTTGGTAGGTTACCCTGGGCATGAACACATACCTCTCAACTTCTTAGAGCAAGAAATCTGGACAAAGCCATAAACAAAAGTTGGACAATTTTTAAATATTGCTATTAGAAACTAAGAAAGTTTGTCCACTCACAGGTTTTGTATTAGCATAAAATTTCCGAAGAGATGGAAGTCTGAACCTCAAATATCTGTCATTATTTTCTAACTTCAGTCTTTAATGATTTCCCACTAGTTTGCCAGAAAACCACAATTTTATGAAATAATGAACAAAAATATAAGGCATAAATCTGGACATTCTGTGAAAATCTGTACAGTTGAGAGGTATGCCTGAACCCTCTTCTCCTTCTCAGTTTATGAACACTCTTCTCATTCTCAGTCTAGGCCTATGGTCAGCATCAGCAGCAACTGCATTGTCCTCAGCATCCAGCACATACATATGTAGCAGATCTGCAGGAGTCCCTTGCATTCTCTAGGTTAAAATTCCCAAGTCTGTACTCCAATGGTGCAGAGTATGGGGGGAAATCAGATTATAGGGTATATGCATACTTTATAGTGCTCTGCTGTCGGTGTAGCTTGTGTGATTGGCTAGCTATGATGCATTCCACCTGCCAAGTACATCATTAAGGGGTTTAATAGCCCTAGTTTAATTGAAAGAGGGCTCATCAGTAATTAATATATAATTGGCTTTCTTAACCAACTTTTTTTGGACAGCCTTCTTTGGTGAGTACTGAGGAGCACTGCGCAAACCTGTGCCGCACAGATAAACAAGGCTTTGCAGTGAGCAGACATGCCCCGATGGAAGGGCACTCTCAGCATGACTGCTTGCCATGCAAACACACTCAAACCTGCTGAAACACATGCCTCTAAGGTAAACAAAGCTTAGGAGTCACCAGACACACACCCCTGCTGAGCAGAGTGGTGTGCTGCTGAAACAGATACCTCTGAGCTCCAATGAGCTTAAAAGTTTGTGGACAACCCCCCCTTTGATGTCAGCTACCTCTTATGTGGACATCAACACAGTTCTGTCCCAACATGGATGGTATATGTGGGCACAGACACCCATTTATGCTATTCAGTAACAGCAGCTCATTTGCATACAGATTTGTGCACAGTACCTGCAAACTACACGATTTTAGGCCCTGCCACATTAGCAACCACAGCAGTCCTACATTGTACATACCCCACACAGGGTCCTATAATGCATTACTGTTACATACTCAAAAATTCTGTTTTTTGCAATATTTTTATATTTTTTTCCATAACAGCATGTTTGTGCACTGTGACATGCTGCACAAACATACCCAGAGTATTACAAAAATAATAAAATTATTTTACATTTTTTTCCATATGGTTTTGGACAGACAGTGGTTACTTTTGCACATATATGTGTCCTCTATACTATTTCTGCCACTGTAACTACACTTTTGCAGCCCCCAGTGTTATTTTAACACCCTGTACACCGTATTTAAGTTTATTTATTTCATATTTATTGCAAATTTTATTTGATTGTATTTTATTGGAATGTATTATGTTTCATTACATGTCAACACCATAATTTAAAAAAAAATTATCATAGTATATAGGTCTATGTTAGTTTATTATTCATTTTTTCATCCAGTATACATACATATATATATATACATATTTAAACTCATTTTTATTTGTGTATATAATTATATAGGATGTAAATGTCTTGAGTATCCCATTGAGACATGCATACATATACATGAATATATATATATATATATATATATATATATATATATATATATATATATATTTAGATATATTTACAGTACATATTTACATATACATAGCTGCATGCACATTTTTTCTACTACTATATCAGTTGATTGGGAATTTGTTTTATTTGCATTCAAATGATGGTTAACAGGGTCTTTTTAAAAAATGTATATACACAATCACTTAGTCTTTGATTGGACAAATGAAATGTTAACTGCTATTTATGGGTGCATTTGAATGTATCCTGTTTGAAGAAGTCTTGGTTACAAGATGAAAGTGCTCAGGAGTGTCATTAGTTTAATAAAGTTCTCGGTGGTCTGTGACATTGGTTGGTCTGTTTAATTTTATTTTGTTTAGTTCGAGTATTTCATTTTTTGGTTAAAATTCCAGGAAGCACTGTGCCTGTGAGTTACAGACAGTGTAAATTTCCCAGTCTATAACAGTATTTAAAGTTTCCCATAACCAGGGTATTTGGTTGGATATCGAGTGCCTCTAGGAGGACTAAGAATACATTGTGAGCTTCATTGGTCATAGAGGGTGACTTGTAGCTGACAGAACATGGTAAGGAAACTTGTCTGTAGAGAACAGGCTGTCAATGAATGTCAGGGCATCATTCTGTTTATCCACCCAGGAGCTGTATTCTTTGTTAACATAGATCAAGATATCTCCACCTTTAGAACTTGTCTGTGCTGCTGCTGGTCTAAAAGGATGGCACTATATCCTTGCACTGCCAGAGTACTTTCTCAGTAACAGCACATATGGCTATACTCTCAACACTGGAGAGAGCTTATAGGGTGTGGAATTTCTTGTTTTGGCTCCTAGCATTGAGCAGTAACTCTTTCAGACTGCTTTGAGTTTTTTTTGTTTGTTTGTTTTTATGTTGGCAGTTTAAGAAAAAGGTATGGAAAAAGTTTTAGCCAGTATCCGCAAGCTGAGGGGGACAGTTGCAGACCATCCTTGGCAAAGCAACATGGTCTGTTAACTATGTTTTCCCATGCTGATAGATATTGAATCACCCCTGTAGTGACACCAGAAACTAAGCTAGTTATTAAAATTAATAATTTTCTTTTCATACTGTGGCATCATCCTAGGTGAAGGTAGAATGCTGTTCAATGCAAGGCATTTTCTTCTCTGTGATACATACAGAGAGAGCTACAATGTCTCTTTTCATGTAGTCCAGTAAGGTATGTCTCAGGTCATTTACACCTACAATGCCTATGATAGAATCATATTGGTACCCCTGGTGCAGTAACTTGAGTGCATGCATGGAACTGCAGATCCTAACTCCAGATAAGCAGCAAACTGTTATCTTGTCTTTGTCCATCTGTGACATACAATAGAATCCCCTCTGGCAAGAGTACCAGATAAACTGTTTACATGCCTTGTGGGCTTTGCTCTTTGGGGACTACTCAGTGTAAGCTTATGTGTAGTGTTTGATGATGCTTTTGATATGGGCTTTAGGCTTTTGAATCTTTATCTGATTAAGTTACTGAGGACAAAGGTAGTAGAAAAAAGAGAAGAGAAATATCAGTGTATCCTGGGGAAACCAGATCTAATGAAAAGTGTTAGGTCACCAAATGAAATAAATTGGGAGAATTTCCATCAGGGCATGACCATTAATTATGATGGTCTCTCCAGATGAGTAAAACAGATCATAAGCCACAAATGGTCTATATTAAAAATGGATGATGAACTATACCATTATTTGGGAGACAAACCCACTTTTATTTACAAAGTGCACAAAAATATCAAGGAAGATTGGAGAAGGGTATGGTGGAGGCCAAGTTAGGCACTAGAAAATGTGGTAGGTGTAACTACTGCCAATATATTATCGACAAGACAGAGGCACAGTTAAACAATGCCAGCCAAACAACTGTTACATTTAGAAAACAGGACTGTAACTCAGCTGGCTTAGTGTATATGGCTTTGTGTAACCACTGTTTTTCCTTTTATATAGGAAAGACTTGAGAGGAAGCTCTCTAAAATAATTTATGAACATTTGTACAATGTGAAAAAAGTAATTACAACAACACTTTCCCTGGGATTTAGCAAGCTCTGCACGGCATGCAGGAATAGTGCAGGAGCTGCTGGAGGCAATATGGCCACAGAGAGATCCAGGAACAAGCTCCTAGGACGTGCAGGAGCGCTCCTGCACTATTCCTACACGACACAGCTCCTGTATGCAATTTACCCCATTTGCAGGTGAAAACAATACAAATGTGGTGAAATTCTGATCCAGGAAGCTGGCCGATAGCTGTGCAGAACTAGTGTAATCTGCAGAAATGCACTCAGTAAGTAACCGAGTACATTTCTGCAAAGTACAAAACAGACCCATGACAGCTCCAAATAAAGGGTGTATATAATGTGTAAAGCATACCAATGGCCAAATATATGGCCATTGGCATGGAAAACATTTGCAAAAATAAAAAAAATTACTTTTGTTTTTATGGGACCAATTTTGGCTGTTTAAGCATAGGGCAGCGGTGCACAAATGGGATCGGCCTGAAAATTAAAAAAAAAAAAAACTTGAAATAAGCATTCTATCCAAAATCACAATTTTGTCATTGCACTAAATGGCAGGCAGAAGACAACATGGCCAGTGAATAGTGGTTGATAAGGGGGAAAGCTCAGTGTCAGACGTGTAACTAGGCATTAGTAGGCAATCCTATGCAAATGAGGCGAATGATACTGAATCACAGATCTCCCCTCATGGCTAGCCTGCATCCAACCGTGTAGGTGCAGGAAGACCATAGTGAAAGCCTAAGAGCTAGCTGACATCATATAGGGGTGTGTCAGGCATACTGTAAGCTTATTGGAGCCCTGTGGCTTGGGTTTGCTCTTAGCTTAGCAGAGCTAAGCAAGGAGGTGTATCTGAAGCTGCCAAGCACTCTTTACATTGCCTAAGCGGGTGTGCGCACTGCTCACCATGTTTTAAAGGGAAAAAAAAGTAAACCAGGAAATAGCAGCTCCGTGCACATCTGAGCACTGTGTTTGTGCAGTGCACCTCTGGGCTTAAACAGGAAGGTAATGGGAAGGGAAAACAGCAGTAGCAAGGTAATTAAGGAAAACTAGCATAGCTGGCAGGTGAAATGTACCAGAATCAGCCAATTACACAGGCAGCAGCCCAGCACACTACTATAAACTATGCAAACACCTTTCCATCTAGTTTTCCTACAAACTCTACCACCGGTGTACACAAGCGGGGAAAATGTACCAAACAAAAGCAACAAAATTATAGGGGCTGCATCAATTATCATAAATCAACATGTGAAAGAGGCTGAGGATGGTGAGGATGAGAATGCTGATGACTAACCCACAGTGAGGAGAAGGAGAAGAGTGTACAGACCCAGGGTAACCTACCAGGGGCTACATGAGCTGGAGATAGTGGAGTGCTATAGGGTAGACAGGGACCTCCTACAGCAAATTGTTGAGCTGTGCTGGCCACACCTCACACACAGAACCAACAGAGGGGAACCCATTCCAGTGGATACCAAGGTATGTGTAGGCCTAAGAATACTAGCCACAGATGCCTTCCAAAGGCCAACTGGGGATGTCATGGGGATCTCACAGGGCATCAGCATCCAGGGTAATCCACCAGTTCCTGGATGCCATGTTAGCACATGCCACTGAGCATGTATATTTCCACAACAGCCGTGAAGCGTTGACCAACCACATATGTCTCTCCCACCAAATAGCAAAATACCCTGAGGTAGTGAGTGCTGTAGACTGCATGCACATATGCACCAAAGTGCCACCCGGTGAGCAGGGTAGGGTCTACATCAACCACAAGGGCTTCCCCTCCATCAACTGCCAGGTTGTGTGTGATGCCCAGGGCATTGTAATGAATGTGTGTGCTGGCTGCCCTGGAAACTATCACGACTCCCACATCTGGCATATGACGCAGCTGTACCACAAATTTCCCAATGGGGACATCCCTTATGGCCACCTAGTGGAGGGTGATGGTTATGCACTGGAGCCATGGCTATTGACACCCATCAGAAATTCACACACACCCGAACAAGAACTCCATAATGAGGCACACGCACAGACCAGAATCATAATAAAGCATGTGTTTGGGATGTTCAAGTCATGGTTCCAGTGCCTGGATATATCTGGTGGAGCCTTGCAGTACTCACCAGCTACATGTACCCAAACTGTCATCCTATGTGCCATGCTACACAATATGATCCTGTGAAAACAGCTGCAGCAGGAACAGCATGGGGCAGGGCCACACAGCTCCCTACCATTGCCAAGGGCTGCACAGGCACAGAGTGACTCAGAGGAGGAACAACCTAAGCCTGCCCCAGTAGGCAGAAGGAGGCATACCCAGTATGCCCAGACCATGGCAAAGAGGCAACTCATAGCACATACACTGACTCGGTAGGAACCCAGGGAATGACACCTTTCTCTGACTCACACATACAGTAAAAAGGATGCCAAACATGACACTACCTGTCCTTAACCATGTATAGGGAGTGTACTATGTGCATTTGACATAGTCAGCCCTCCAGCACCATCCTCAATACTGGCACAGCCACAAGATAAGTCACTCTCCCTATCATTTTCCAAATGGAGTAGTATGTTTTGTTACATGTTTCTATGGTATGGATGTGAGCGTGCAAGGGAATTGGGTGGCTGAATGGGATGCCAGCAGATAGTAGACACCTATAGAGGCAGCATGAAATCTGTAACAAATACTGGTGTCACCATAGTAGCCAGTAGTAGACAGGGTGACAAAACTCACTGCAGGAAAAGTGGTGGGCCATATGTGTGTCCATAGGACACACACTTGCCAGTCAGGGAGGCTCACATACCCAGCAACAGTCTCGACCAGCAGGACAGTTATAGACAAACACAAACAAAGGCTGTGCTAAGGCCTCTGATTGATAGCTATGGAGAACATTCCCCCTCCAGACCTACATAGACAGACTACAAGATGTCAGGCAGTGAGATGTTAGTTCTGAAGGGTAAGAAGTCTGAAATTGAAATGTAGGTCAATCAAACCTAAGACCTGTAGTACACTGATATGCCTCTTGTCAGCATGATTGGTCAGAATACAGAATGAAATGGAGTACCTGAAATACCAGTACAGTCATAGCAAATGAGTACAAGTGTCAGGTGTGCCCCCCACAATCCTATGTAGAAATATAGTAACATGTATGTGTATGCAGGGCTGCGTGTGTTAGGTTGGTATGTGTTGTATATTGTGTGAGAGTGGTCAGTATGTAGGCATGGTGAGGTTTGTCCTGGTAGCCATTGGTCAGTACTGTTGATGACAGGGCCAAGTTCTCACAACTGCAGTGCCAAAAACAATGCATCCCAGCAAAACACATTCCAGCAGTAAGCCATAGTAAATGTTTGGAAGTAACATCTGTCACCATCTGAAAGATGGACATGGCATGAATGTGGGCCCAGACATACAAACAGTACACAGGTGGAAGTACCCCAGTCAGACAGTGTATAATATGTTACTGTCAAATGGACACACCTTTGGAATTGTACATACAGGTTAGCAGCACATTAGTTGGGTTTGTAGTATGGAATACCAATGTCGTCTGGCCAAACACTGGCAGACCACAAAGGTCACATGTATGAAGTATTGAGAAACTGCTGATGTACCTGCACAAGCCAGCATAAGTGGACTGCCCCATGCATATCTGTG
The DNA here is from genome assembly GCF_019279795.1 of Protopterus annectens. NCBI lineage: Eukaryota > Metazoa > Chordata > Ceratodontiformes > Protopteridae > Protopterus > Protopterus annectens. The sequence goes on along the minus strand of NC_056744.1, from coordinate 1,203,307,562 downwards.
AGTCAGATGCAAGTAGTGTCCATAGCACACATGCACCCAGCTCATCCCACCATCACCCACAGGTACTTCTCTGGTCTTATCCCTGCTGTTGGGAAAGAGTACAATATGACCCCCACCTCTGTATGGCAATAGCAAAGAATGCAACATACAGAGCAGGTGTCCCATATAGGTGTGTCCCTAGCTGTAAGCAGCACCCTGCCAGCATCCACACCACTGGATCAATAATGACAGAAAGTATTGGCATTTACACCTTGCACACCTATCCTGTCACCCCAGGGGAATATAGTGTCTTGCAATCTGGGACTGTAGGAGTGACACAATGCAACAGTCCGCTACAGCTGGCCTGCATCACTACCAAATGGCCTACAGTCCTCTGATAAAGGCCTGTGTCTCACCTGTACTGCCAATGTATGTTATGTCATGGACTCCCAAATAACAACATAACACAGTCCACAGAACCCAAATGCAAGCCCATGTGGACAAATCGCAGTAACATGTCCACCATGTCCTGCATGAACTGTAGATCAACACCAAGTTACTGCTGGGATGAGATGATAACTATAGGGAACTTATCAGATAATGTTTCATAATGTTTGGAAGAGGATAGAATAATAGAGGGGGGGTAGGAGCATGGATGGTATGGAGTGTGTGAAGTCTGAAACTCAGCCATGTGCACATACTATCCCTGCCTGCAAACACAGGAATGGGTAGCTACAAACCTGCTCGTAAACCACAATGTGAAGGGGTAATGTCCAGAATTCTGACCCCTGCGTCTGGGTAACTTGTGTGGATCTGTACAGCTGTGAGGTATGGCCACAGCAGGATATGGCCATACTGTCACATCGATGGATGTACATGCATGGCATCCTCAGCCACCACTGTACCAAGGTGCTGAACCATTTACACAGACCCATCAGCAAGTTTCTGCAGCTTCTCCTCAAGAATGGCATGATTGTGCATAAATATGTAGGTTGCAGACCACAATACTGGACACAGCTGCATTCACCCTGTGTTCCCCAGGACATTACCACAAGCAAATATGTATACCTGACAGCACTTGATAACATAAAACATCACAGTGTAAAACAGTACATATGTCTGAATATCTCTGCTAACACCAAGACCATGTAGCAGAAGCAGCACAGACACAATTACCTACAGTAACACCTTTGCCCATTTTGACCCCATATTGTCAACTGATCTACAGATATCCTGCAGAAACAGGTTGCTAGCTGCAGGTGTAGAACACAAAAGCCTGCACTGGAGTACAAGCCACCTGGAATGGATTCACTCATTCAATACAGAAGGTCATACGGGGCATGGTCCCACACTTAGAGAAACAAAGCCCATGTCTGGCAACAACAGTGGACTATACATATCTGACAGTCACAGATGTTTGTGCACACACTGATCAATACACACCAGTCATGCTTTGCACACACATTGGATAGGTATACACACATATATCCAAGGACAAGACACTATAATAGGCCAAAAGTACACATACATAGATGTGTGGAAGAGAGTGACAGACAATGACAAAGAGCCTCCCATCATGAGGCCTGTCCCACCCAGCACACATCCAATTGGCTAAAACCACATGATGTGCAAATGTCAATCTCTGTAGACATTTGCTTCTGGCATCCATCAGCACTATGGTGTCTGTGGTGCTTTTGATAACTGTGTAACATGACAGTACAAGTCAGTAGTCATCTAGCAGTTGTATACATGTACCTGTGAAATATAAACCTGTGTGTGCCTGAGTGTTGTGTATCTGCTTTGAGATGAATGGGTTATGGCCCATGCACACACACTGCACTCCCCATTGACCTACTATGGCAAGCCTGCTGATGTCTTCACCTTGAAATACACCTTTGGGGAAAGAGTAGCCATATAAGCTTTGTGGTGCATGCTATAACTGTGTAATTCTATAGTGTGATGTACTAGTTAGGTAGGTGTTTTAATTCCCGACATGGCAACTGTGTGTATGTGTGTTTGTCTGTGTAGGGATCAGTGCTTTTGAGGCCATTCACACTCACTACAAATTTAAATGCCCTAATTTAGCGGGGCTGCTGATGTCATTCACTTTGAAATACACCTTTGGGGAAGAAGTAGATCAGTAAGCTCCATGGCACATGCTATAATTGTGTAATGTTGTAGTATGATGTACTAGTTAGGTAGGAGTTCTATTCCCAGACATGGCAACTGTAGAACTTTGTGTGTTTGTCTGTGGAGGGATCAATGCTTTTGAGGCCATTCATACTCACTACAATTTCAAATGCCCTACTTTGGCAGGGCTGCTGATGTCATTCACTTTGAAAAGCACCTTTGGGAAAGGAGTAGTCCAGTAAGCTCTGTGGCGCGTCCTATAAGTGTATAGTGTGATGTACTAGTTAGGTAGGAGTTCTAATTTCAGACATGACAACTGTGAAACTCTGTGTGTGTTGGTGATTGTGTGTGTAGAGATCAATGTTTTTGAGGCCATTCACAGTCACTACACCTTCCATTGCCCTACTTTGGCAAGGCTGCTGATGTAATTCACCTTGAAATACACCTTTGGAGAAGGATTAACCCTGTAAGCTCTGTGGTGCGTGCTACAACTGTGTAATGCTATAGTGTGATATACTAGTTAGGTAGGAGTTCTAATCCCAGATGTAGCAACTATGCAACTCTGTTTGTGTTTGTGTGTGTGTAGGGATCAATGCTTTTGAGGCCATTCACAGTCACTACACTTTCCATTGGCCTACTTTGGCAAGCCTGCTGATGTCATTCACCTTGAAATAACACCTTTGGAGTAGGGCTTGCCCTATAAGCTCTGTGGTGCATGCAGTACACTGTAGTAGCAATACATAGCTAAGCAAGGGTTTGAATTTCAGTACTAGCAAGTGTGTCTTTGTCATCAGTATCCTGTGTGGAGGTAGCTGTGATTGTGTAATAACAGCACTTATTGTGGGGTGGGTTTGCAAAACTCTTATATTGAGGACCTATTATATGTCACAATGTTCAGTTCCATAGTCAGTTCTCACCACATGAGTTCAGGAATGCTACATCAGATGATAACAATCTGTCCACACAACATGCCCCGGAGATCCCAGGTACACTTCCACATGTCACAGAACATGCATGTGGGACATGTGCACAACTTAGACACTGTCCATGTTATGGAATATAGAACACATACATGGCAAGCATTGCACAGCACTGGCCACCCACAATAGTAACCCAGATGAGTGGATGGTGAATACAATACCAACCTGTGTGGGCCAATCCATGGACTACATCCCTGAGCCGCACTGGAGAGCATTGTCATGTGGCCTGATACCAAGGTATACCCTTTGCCTAGCCTTTTACAGCCTTCTGGCACAGTCAACTACTACACACCTGTGAAGCATTGAACCCATGCATGTCAGTACTGGCAAGTGTGTGTGTGTGTGTGTGTGTGTGTGTGTGTGTGTGTGTGTGTGTGTGTGTGTGTGTGTGTGTGTCTGTGCATGCGTGTGTGTGGAGATTAATGATTTTTAAGCCATTTGCACTCACTACATCTCCCATTGCCTTACCTTAGCATGCCTTCTGATGTCAGTCACGTTGAAATACCCTTTGGCCATATATCAGCTTGATAAGCTCTGTGGCACATGTGATATCTGCATAATACTGTAGTGTAGCAAACTAGTTAGTTAAGAGTTCAACTCCTGATTCAGCCAACTGTAATAATGTGTGTGAGTCCCTGAGAGAGTGTGGTTGTGTCTTCCTTGACACCTGCTTTTGTGGACAGTCACATGTACTACACTTGCCTTATCCCAACTTTATCACTGTTGCTGATGTCACTCACCTTCAAAGATACCTTTGGACAGTTTTTCACTGTGTAAGCTCTGTGGTGCATGCATTAACTGAATAGCAGTACATAGGCAGTCAGGGGTTTGAATCCCAAAACCGGTAAGTGTCTGACACAAACATGCTTAGCTCTTGCTCTCCTATCCTCTTCCTTTCTTACTTTGTCTCTATCTGTCTTTCTCACTCCCTCTCTGGTGGATGTGGAAAAGTACATCTGCTTTGCTTAGGCAGCAACTTGTGTTTTGTAAGTGATGCTCATGATCAGCTGATGGCCTGTGCACAAATTGCAGTCCCCCACTTGCTTATTGCATGTGGAACAGCTGTGGTATAATTTCTATAGCCAATTGCATGGAAACACACTCCTATAACTAAGAACATCATGTGGGTGTTGGGCCTTTTCATTCACTGTGAGCAGGACCTCATGTTGGTGTTGGACAAATAGCATCACAGAGGGTAGTTGGATATACCTCTTACAACATACACTGTGGAGACAGGAAAACAAACAGGAGGGGGATGTTCCAGACATGAGGACAGAATGTAAGTATTGCTCTTCTACATTTGAAGTAATGTCTGTTTAACAGGGTTTGTGTGGATATGGCTGGTCTACATGATTTAATATCTGTCATGACAGTGTTATGTGGTTGGGGAAACTCCCACCTGTAGGGCTATCTGCAGACTGGCCAGTGTTTGGAGTCTTACATGTGTTGTGTTACTCACACATTTCCTATCTTTAGAAATGCAGTAGCATACTCTGAGTATTGCAGTCAGTACATGGTGACAGCCATGTGAGTTACTGACTTCATATCCCTCAGTAGACATATGTCACAACAAACCCTGTTACGCCAGTAAATGCATGAGTTCATCACAGCAACGTGTCAATATTGGCCCTGTGTTAGTGCCTCAAACCACAACTCTGTCAACCTTTGTACATATGTCATGCAGTAAGAGGTGGATATATTCAGTACATCATTATTTACTGACATCATACCTGATAACAAGCCAGTGAGATACCAGACTACTAGACATGTTATGTACAGTAGGCCTTATATTTCAGGACAAAACCTGGATATTCTGTTGTAGTGTGTACAGCAGTGAGGTCTGTGTACTTATGGTGATTGTCAGCAGAGTGTGTAATGTAAATATGTACCTTGGCCTTTGTTCAGACTGTGGTAGATGTCAATGTTCTTGGTCCTGTGCTATGTGATGTTGCATGTTGCTGCAGTGTATGGTACCCTATCGGCGTACATGTTTGTAGGGCCAGACCGACACATGTCCCATACCACAGTCAGGCATTGGGATACAATGTGTATTGGCCCAGTATATGCAGGGTTGGTGTGTGAGTGGCACATTTGAGGATGGTGTTGTTCACACAGTTCATACACTGTAATATTAAGTACGCTTACCATATGTGACTGTAGCTGTGTTCAGATTGGTTGGGGGTATGCACTTTCACACAAGTGTTTGTTACTCCATGCTGTTACATGCCTGTAGAGCCTGCTATGTTTGCAGGTACATGTGTATTCCCTCATAAGAAATGTAGGCCAGTGTTGTGGCAGTCTGCTTGTAGTTTGCACAGTGCTTTGTGACATGCCTAGCAGCTCAGTGTATTTACCCAGTGTGATGTTATGTCCAGATATTTGTCACATGTACTGTTGCTGGCCCACCATAACTGTAGTGTATTTCTAACAAAGCAGTGGGATGCTGTACAGATGTATGTCACTAACTAGTGGGTAGTATGTGGGCTTGTGACCTCTGCTCCTCCAGTTATTATGTGTCAGAACAGACAGGTGTGTGTGAATGCATAAACTGTGAGCTTATCTATTCCAGTATTTTTGTGATATCCCCATTTACATGGCTGTAAACATCAACTTTGTCAGGCTTGGTCCACACATCTTGCACTAATGGGAGCTGTGTATACCTATGGACTGACCAAAGTGTGTCAGACTGTCCACATTTATTGGTCAGATCTCTGCTGTATTCCACAGGATCATTACTGTGATTTGTGTGGCACTGTACTATGATGATCTTATAATGTCTGTCAGTAACTGATGGGGTACAGGTCAATATCAGATTTGACTTCCCACACAACATTTCTGTTAAGAAAACCACTGTTACAGTAGCAAAAGTCTGCATGTATACCTCTAATACTTACATGACATCCCCTTGCGCTAAGAGGTTGTGACTATTGGTGCTGAGGTATGACTCCACTACATGTTATGTACCTATGTTATACATATATGTACATATATATATATATATATATATATATATATATATGTACATATATATATATATATATATATATATATATATATATATATATACATATATATATATATATATATACATATACACACACACACACAGATATATATATATATATATATATATATACATATATATATATATATATATTATTTTTATTTTACATTTGTTGACAAGATGCATGTCCATTTTCAGCAGAGACCCAGGGAGAAAAGCTCCAAGGGTAAGCAGATACAGCATTACATAATGCCAGCATTACATATTACAAACAGACTATTTACAGAGATTACATAAGCAAGTTAAACAACTTCCACAGGTTAGATTTAATCCCGAGCGTAAGTCAAGATTAAATTAAATTACACAGTAAGCTGGTTAACAGATTTTTACACATTCTAGAGAGAGTTAGCCAGGCTTGATACATTGACATAGCCAGTTAAGTGACAAATGTTGTTTGAGTCTAGTTTTAAATTGACCTAAAATGGAAAGTAAGGTAATATCAGCTGGAAGAGAGTTCCAGGATCTACTTACAGAGTTTGCAAAGAGAGAGTCACCAGCTGTCTTATTAATTCTGCTAGTCTGAATTAGTAGTTTATTAGAGGATTGAAGTGGTCTAGGATTGTTATAGGGGGTGATATTATTTTTAATTGCAAGAGTATTGTCCGGATTATACAGGATTTTATAGGCCATAATCAGTTGGTTATACTGGATTAGGCTGGGTAGTTCAAGCCACCCAAGCTGATTTAGATTGATGCAATGATGTGTCCTAAAAGGCAGCCCAGTGCCAAACCTGGCAATGTGGTTGCAGCAAATTGAGAGTTTAAGGACAGTCTTGTTTAAATTTCGAGAGTAGAGGGGATGCATACAGAAGGGTTGAAAGAAGGTGAGAGCGAGCTATGGCAATTTTAGCTGGAGGGGTTAGGAAGGCTTTTATTCTGTAAAGTGACCCTAGTTTTTTATTGATGGTTTTGATAGTATGGTTAACATGTAGGTCAAATTTTAGATTATTATCTATGATGACACCTAATAGTTTTGTAGAGGGGTCAGGAGAGATTATTGTGCCATCATTTGAATTTACGGTAAAGGTGAAAGCGGTAGACCTACGTGTTGGTGAAAATAACAGCATTTTAGTTTTTTGGGGATTTAGGATCAGACGATATTCAGAAAGCCAGTTTTCTATTGTATTAAAGGTGGTCTGGGTAGCTGACCATAACTCTATTGGAGATGAGGCCGAGAAAATCAGAGTAGAGTCATCAGCATATTGGATACAGCTGACATTTGGGATGACAGTATAAAGGTCGTTAATGAAGATGGAGAACAGCAAGGGCCCTAGTATAGAGCCTTGTGGTACTCCAAGGGTGTTAGGTAGAAGGTTAGAGAGTTTGTTCTGCCAGAGGACAGCTTGCTGTCGACCATTCAGGTAGGACTGAAACAATTGAAGGGCTCTAGTATCTAGACAGAATGTTTGCAGGGTGTAGATTAAAAGTTGAGCAACCATATCGAATACCTTGGAAAGATCCAAGAAGAGGGCTGAGGATATATAATTATTGTTGTGATTATGGTTTATGATGTTGATAAAAACTAGGAGGGCTGAAGTAGTGCTGTGATGAGGACGGACGCCATGCTGAGTGTCTGCCATAAGGTGATTCTTGATTAGGTAGTGCATGAGTTGTCTATGAATACATTTTTCCATAATCTTTGCAAGTGGAGAGAGTATAGCTATTGGCCTATAATTGGAGAATTCAGTAGAGCTGCCTCCTTTGTGAAGTAGGATTACATAGGATATTTTCCAGATGGTGGGAATTTTAGCTTCTACTATGGTTTGACTGATTAGTATTGAGACAGGGTAAGCAATAGCATCAACTGATTTTTGTAGATATTCGACAGGGAGTTGATCAGCAGAAAATGTAGTGGGTTTTAATTTTTTGATCAAGGTACGGATAAGTGAAGTGGCAACTGGTTGGAAGCTGAATGCAAGTAGGTTTCTAGGGGTGCTACTTTCAGGACCAGGGGAGCTAGGAGGTAGTTGGCTAGTTAGGGCTTGAATTATCTCAGTAAAGAATCGGTTAAAACTGTCAGAAACATCTTCAGGGGTTTTGTCAATAGTAGCAGCAGGGATTGGGGTTGAAGTTTGTCCAGGATGTAGTAGATTATTTAAACCTGCCCAAAACTTCTGAGGGTTATTTTGATTTACTGTCTGTAAATTACAGTAGTATTGTTTTTTGTCTTGTAAAATGGATTTTTTAGTTTCGTTCCTGGATTGCCTGTATTTAATGCGATCTTGGGGGTCTTTAGAAGAATGCCAGAAAGCCCATGCTTTGTTTCTAAGGGTAATTCTGAGTTTAGACTCTTTAGAAAGCCATGGCGCAGTTTTTGCCTTTGTTCTCTTTGAACTAACAGGTGCATGCAAATCAAGGATCTCAAGGAATTTGTTGTTAAAGTATGCTACTGCTTCCTCTAAGGGGAGGTGTTTTAGAATAGACCAATTACATGAGTTTAGTTCTTGTTGTAATTTGGCAGGGTCAAAGTTTTTATTGTTTCTAACCTTTTTGAGTAAGGGTTGTTGGGAATTAATGGCTTTGTGCTTAATTACATATGTGAAAAGGTGATCACGTAAGCCATCAGGGAGGGTACCAGAGGTGTACAGTTGGTGGTGACTATTTATGACTACCCAGTCAAGTATGCTTTCTTTTTGGTTGGGTTTACCTATCCTGGTAGGGGTGGATATGATTTGTGTAAATGCATGCAGGTTAATATGGGTGGTTGGGGATTTTGAGGAACAGGTGCTCCAGTCTATGTTAAAGTCTCCAAGTAGTAGGGTTTTTTGGAAGTAGTGACATGATAGCCAGTGCAGGATATCTTCAAGTGTAGATATATTGTTACCTGGGGCAATGTACATGCATATGATATTAATGCATTTATTTTTATTAAGTTGCAATTTGGTGGCAAGAATCTCTGAGTTATTAATCTGAGGTGGTTGTATTACATCTATGGTGACATTCAACTCTGATTTGTAGAGTACAGCTACCCCACCCCCCTTCCTCGAAGAAGGATCCAGCCTGTGTATGTTGTACCCAGGTGGTAACACTTCATTGTCTGTAGTGTTAGGTTTTAACCAGGTTTCAGATAAACAGAGACTCTCAGGGGAGTGGGCATCCAGACGTGCATGCAATTCATGTACCTTGTTATTAATGCTTTTAATATTGAGATGATAGGCTAAGAGAGAGTTGGTTGGCCTATTGTAGGTTTGTAGCTTAGACTGCAAGTGAGGGGGTATGTGTATCTGAAGTGAGAGTATTATATAAAGATAGATCTATATATCTCCATATATATATATATATATATATATATATATATATATATATATATATATATATATATAAACATATGTATATGTTTACATATATACATATATATATATATATATATATATATATATATATATATATATATATATATATATATATATATATATATATATATATATATATATATATATATATATATATACACACACATATATATATATATATATATATATATTGCTATACATCTGTATATTGTGTTATATATATGGAGATATATAGATCTATATATATATATATATATATATATATATATATATATATATATGTGTGTGTGTGTGTGTGTGTGTGTGTGTGTATGTACGTACATGTATACATATATCTACAATGTATGTATATATATATATATATATATATATATATATATATATATATATATATATATATCCTTGTTATGTGTACACATGACTGTTGCATATACCTTCCCAGATATATTACACCATATTTATCTATGTGTATATTCAGATACAACATACCTGATTCAACACTAATATCACTTACAAGTACTACACAATTGTAGAAGTCAAAGGAGTTGTTCACTGCTATTCAGTATGTGTACTGACAGATATATTGGAAAAAAACATCAATCATTTTTTCAGCTGTGATGGCTTAGTGGTTAAGTGCTGTGACTATAGTGTACAGGGTCCCTGGTTCAAGTCCTGTAAGGACTGTTTATTCTGTTGCTGGGCAGAGCAAGGGCTGTTGGATACAGTGTGATTAAGGCAGGTATAAGCAGCCTGGTCACATTTCAGTCTGATAATGGAGCAGGGTAATGACATTTTTAATAAGTGTATTTAATTCCATGTACATAACATGCATCTATGTGCTGTCATTACAGTAGCAAGGGGTGTGTCTACTGTCTGGGACACCTGAGTATATATAGCTTATACAACACTCTTTTTCCATTTGAATGTGTTACATACATGGGTATTATCCCAGGTTATATGCAGTCACACTGGCATGTAGTGTATTATTACGTTACTACTGTTGACAGTGCTTTCACAAGTAAGAGTAGATTGCAGATTGTAGTACTGGAACCAAACATTCTTGCATGCAAAATGGACTCTGAGTCCTCACTGCCATGTTCTTGGCGTGTGAGCTAGGTGTCATTAAGTATTTCCTACTGGATATTGATCTGACATGTGGATATTAACTGTAGACTATTGTTTGTATAGAACATGTCATTAAGGGCTGCTGTCATGTAGCAATGGCATACCTATCAGTGTCAGAGGTCTATCTGTCAACACAGTCATCCTACTGCATAACCAGTTGGCTAGCTGATGTCTGTCTGTCCTCTGTACAGATGTGCAGATGTCAGGTATCCATCTTGGCTACTTACAGGCAATCTATGCTTGACTGACACTGACATGTCTGCCCAGCTGTGTTATGAATGCCACAGCTAGGAATCTACACCCTGTATGCACCACATGCCATGGATACCTCAACTACACTACCACAGTCAACAGAACATGCTTGGGTACAGGTCTCCAAGACAGACACTAACCATGTTATGTAATACATGTTGCATACATGTCAACTGGAGCACTTCACTGGCCCTCTGCTAGAGGCAACCAGATGACTGGATGTTGCATGTATTTCTCACCCTAAGGATCACCCCTGTGGCATATGTTGATAGATGACCTGCTGGCAAATGGCAGGTGGTATGATACCACTGTACACACATCCTCTACTCTTCCCATCTCTCCATGGACAATATCCTGGTACACACCTATGAACACTTGCACCTATGGACTCCAGTACTGACAAATGTGTACATGTGCATTACTAAGAATAACAGTGTCTGTATGTTTGTAGACCTGTAGTCGATAATACCCTGAGGCCCTTCACACCCACCGCACCCCCCCATTGCCATAGTTAGATATGACTGCTACTGTAATGGACATTACATGTACCTTGTTACACTTTTCACCCTATGGGCTACCTGGAGCTTGCAGTACCAGCATAACACTGTTGTAAGAATGAGTTGATAGGCATGAGTTACCCTCTGAGTTCTGGCAAGTGTGTGTATGTGTGCAAGTGTGTTTATTTGTAGGATAAGCATTTTGAAGCCACATTCTCCTAATACAATACACCTTGCCACACAGTATTAGGGATAGTGATGTTGCTGACCATAGGAGAGCCATGGCAATGCATCACCCTACTATCCCTGTGGCATGTGCAATCGATGCATATCCCTGTAGTAGCACTCTTGAAATAGATAAGGGGTTGTATTGCAGTCCTGGTCAATGTGTGATGGTGGGTATGTCAGAGTATTATCATGGGTTTCAGTGAGTACAATATCCACTGTGGGGTGTGGGTGCTGGGTATACTGCCTTTACACCATAGTGCCCCCCAGTACATGTTCCACATTCCACTGTATGGGGACCACTGTCACCCTCAACCATACAGGTAACTGATACCACTATCCAGCCCAGAGATGCATGTGCTGTGTGCAACTTATCTGTAACAGAATCAACACACTGACAAGGTAATTAGTACTCATAAGCCCAGGTCTCTCAGATGTGTGTATGACTGTTATGTGTTTGTCAATGTGTATATGACAGTATGTCACACTATGTATTGTTCATAAACAACCAGTACATCCCCCATTACCATGCTGTACAGGGCCTGGTGATGTTCTTCACTTAACATGTAACCTGGAACACATCTCATCCTAAAAGCTGTGTGGTGTGTGCAATTAAGGCCACACACATCAGTAGCACTACATACCTAGGCAAGGGGTCTAGTCCCAGTGTTGCCAAGTAAGAGTGTGTATGTGAAGGGATCTATTTCAGTTTGCAGAATATGCATGTCCAAAGAGGTCATCTGTCTGAGAACTGCCTGGCAAATGCTAACATTTCACAGGTATCATCCTGTGGAAATTCATTCCAACACAACTAGTAGTAGATGTGTAAATGCCCTTTTCCCCACTGTATAGCTGTACATCGATACTGGGGTTGGTATATATAGCTGGGTGTGGATCTTGTGGACACAGCCACCATCATTGCAGTTATTGTTGAGTGTATCCCCCCACTTTGTTGGCTGTAATACTGTACAGTTCATGTTAACAGGTTAAGTAGTTGTCAATCACACTATCTGCGGTTCTACACCACGTCACGCCCTCCAAAGAGTAGGGCTGTGCCACCCACACCAGCACACCTATGTTTACTGAGTTCAGGATTGCACTACATAGGGGAAGGGGACATATACCCTGCCAGTGCCATCATCAATGACATTAAACTAGCAGACTGCTTATTTTCCAATGTGTTGTTGTGCCTATTCTGTCTTGGTGGAATTACATGGGCTAAAATGGGTTCCTTGCAAAAGTACATACATTCATGTGCACAATATTCTCTGCATATTGCATCAACACCAAAGTGTTTGTGTGTATTATACACAAACATGTGGTGTGTACCACCCAGTACACTTACCATTGTCCACTGTAGAAAGACTGCTGACATCAGCCACCATGCACTCACCTGTATACACTCCCAGACCTATCAGGCATGTGGCACATTCAGTAACTGTTATACAGACATGTGACATATTCAGCTGTACCCAGGATATGACACAGTCAATGTGTCACCACAGTGTCATACCCTTTGTAGGAAACAACAGTAGACCAACATTCTACTGACACAGACACCTGCAACACAAACTGAATACATTATGGAGACCACAGTCAGTGTTAATAACAGCTATAATGCATCATGGCTGGACAGCAACACATCCTGACGTGTAAGCATTAAACTTTCCTGCTGAAAACATATTACACAGCATTAAATTGCTACACCTTAGTAAATTCACCCTGTGCATCAGAACCATATTAGCCTGTCCCTGCATTGATGGTATGGATGACAGGGATGTGACACATGTATCATCATATGCACATGATGTGTTGTGGTTTGCCAGAGACCTAGGCTGAGCCACTTGGTTGACATTATGTGTGTGTGTTAGGGGGTTTGTTATTAATTGGGTTGTGCAGATGTGGTGTGTGTAGATATGGAGGTGCCCTAGCTGTGTTGGTGATGTGTGTGTGTGTGTGTGTGTGTGTGTGTGTGTGTGTGTGTGTGTGTGTGTGTGTGTGTATGCACAGAGTTTTGCTTTGCGGCTGCCCTATACAGGGGTTTGTTGGACAGCTGCAGGCTGTACATGGCAAGGCTTAGTTCACCATCTCTGGCCACGGACACGAGAACTGTGCCTGCCAGGGGTTCCATGGGCACTACCATGTACAAGCTCAGATATGGTACTCTCCCCTGATGATGACAAATGTCCACTGGATCTGCATCCCTGTTGTGACTGCCAGGACCACGTGCACATGGACTGCTGTGTTGTGGTGTGGACAGCACCCCCCCTGCAGCGTTGGTGCTGGTACTGCCTCTACAGGACTGGCTGTGACCTGTTGCACATCCAAGTAGACCTCCACGTGTTGGTGTTGCTGACCTACGTACACGTGGCAGTTGCCCTACTCCCATCATATATTTTAACACAGACATTGCACAGTCAAGGATTCCCACCATCTCACCCAACCATCTATCCAGGACCTCTGCAAAATAACGGTGGGCCACCTGCAAGATCATGGATGTTGTCAATAACAGCAGAATGAGTAGCCCTCTGGGGCCTCAGACTCTGTCTGGTATAACATTCCATACATGCCTATGCCTACATGACAGCCCAAAACATGCATCTGGTGACACCTGCTGTGGCACTTCTGCCAGGGGCATGATGGCCAGCAGTCCTCCTATGAGCATCCCTGTACATCTACCTGTATGGTACCTCGCCGGTCATCTGGCTATGGCTGCTGTGTACAGACACACTTGCTATAGTCACCACACTGTCCTGTCCCATGCCACCACCTGCCAACTGTCCTTCATCTATGGCCACTGATGATGGGGTATGTATAAGCAATGTGACTGTGTGCGGAGATGGGGTGGATAACAGTGGGATGTCAACCGATGGCACAGCTTCAGCCCCTGACAACCCTGCCTGTGCCTCACCATACCTATCATCATTGTCAGTCTGTATGGACACTAACATCAGTTTGCCTGCAGGAGGGACCCTGACCCACCTCGCCACCTGTGAGGGGAAACATCATTGCTTACCTCTACTCACACACACACACACACACACACACACACACACACACACACACACACACACACACACACACACACACGCTTACAAGTGAGGTGGCTCAAAGATATTACACAGACCTCTCATTACCTAACTGTCAACATGCATGACATATGGCACTCAACATCATGCACTGCAGCTATACTCAATCCTTGTTACCAACATTATACATCTCTGTGATGCATGAGTAGTGTTAGTAGGTGATGCCCCTTCCTCTGGAACACACTGCACCAATGTACACAGTATCGCTGTGCACCTGTTCAGCACTCTGGCATGTACTGTGCACCATACCTCATGAGTGTACATGCCATTGCTGAATGTGTATATGTGTGGCATTTATGTTTGCTCTGTTGCTCACAGCCTCTATGTGTTTGTCTGACACATACCTGGGATGATATGAGGACAGATGTCAATAGTGAATGCCTGACCTCTGATTTGTAGATCTCATCATCAGCAGTGCATGTATGAGCAATAAAATCTAATTACACTGAAAACCTTCAAAGCTTACTGTGGTTATGAGGAGTGCACAAACTCTTATTGACATGCCACCCTCTTCCCTGATATGCCATGGGGTCACAATACTGCATATGTGAACATTACACACACCTGATATGTGACATATGACCTGTGCAATCAAATGCAGTATCAAACAAATGTGTTAGTTGTGCAGATGCTGATTGAGATGCATACAGTATGTGGGTTGCATAAGTGTGCACACCCTTAACACAATGGTTTGTTGCAGCACCTGTTAAGTGAACTACAGGAGTCTCTATTCCTGGAATGGATATACTAGCATGGCCCATCTTCACTTGCCATTACTTGGTCACTCTGCCCTACAAATGACCCCCATCTCTGCCAGATTGCAAGGTCAGCTTATGTGCATAGCCCTAGGAGGTCACAAAGAGCCTTCACTATTGCTGTAGAGTCAGGATTATATCTGACACAATTCATGACCTTCACTGTGTTCAGACGCAGCCATTCTTAGTGAGCTTTGGATGTATGCTTCAGTTCATTGTTATGTTTCAGGATGATACCCCTCCACATCCTCAGTCTTTTTGCAGATGCTTGACAACTATGGGCCACACGAGTGTCATTTTGCAGTGTCCCAAATTCAGAACACCATATCTACTGGCATGGTTCCTGCTAATGAACAGCAAACCTAAAGGTGTACACTGGCACCAGCAAGGTACAGATGGGGATGGTGGGTCTGAGGTGGATTGAGGTGTTGCTTGTGCAGCACATGTATCTTTATTAATACTGTCTGTAGGTTTCAGCCTTAGTCTTGGTACACCATTACACATTTCAACACATGCCTTTGGGAGACTTGATGTTATGCATATGCTACCTGTAGAGAGCCCTGGATAATGTGTCCTGTGGAACAACTCTTCCATCTGATTACCCTAACCCATAGGCCACACTTATGCAGATTCCAGGCAATTGTCGACACAGGTACTGCGCAGGCAGTACTTGCTAGACATTCCTGCAAGTCCCTCAGTGTTGCTGCATGTTTCTGGCCAGCCTCCATGATCAGTTTGCAACATGTGTTGTCATCTGTCTTGGATGGGCATCTGTTTATTTTCTACATTAATGTTGTTCCATACTTCATAGTTACATACATGACTGTCTGCACTGTTTGCCATGGTATATGCATTGGTGAGGTAAGTCTACGTCTCCCACTCCTGAGTGCTACCTTTTGGATATGGGATCCATTCCATGATTTGTGAGATGTGTACAAGCCACGGCAGCCTCTGTAGCAGGTGATTGGGCAAATGTCATGGACGTACTTCTTGGACAGCAGATCATTACTTGGTGTGACATTGAGGACCTGTACTTGATGGAAGGTGTGTACTCAAGAAGAGTGAATGCTGTCAGTACCTCAAAAGCTGCTTCCACAATATGTTATTTGGAGTGTGTGCACACACATGCTTCCAGTGTTTGTTAAGGTATGTATTCCCCATATTTGTTGTCCTAACATAGGATTCCATATTACACATCCATTGCTCATGTTAGGATCACATTACAGGTTGTAAAAGTTGTGGAATGTGGTATTGTGATATGCCATTGTGCAGATCTGTAACAGTTGTCATTGTAATCATGGTATATACACTGTTGTAGCACTGTATAAGGGTAATGGTTCAGACATGTCCCTACTGTAGGCCATTTGTCCCACCATTATGTTCATCTCTGTCCACACATCTTGCACTGACAGGTTGTTATTTATACTGCAAGGCTCTTACATATCCTTCAGATATGCCACCATGGTGACCACTGTGACGCAGTGCAGTTAACAACAACAGTAAATGAACATGTACAGCATGCATTATGGGTAGGTGTGTTAAATGTGTGCATGGCAAATACCATGGTCATAACATGGTCGGTGTACTGGCAAACCTGATCAAAAAAACTCCATACTCACCAGCTACAGGCTGCTGCCCCAGTTGTATACCAGATGGACTTAAATAGTTGTGTGAGAGAGATAATGTCAGTAGCCACACCTGTGGCATTACAGGGTGAAAGCAGCATTTCAACACATCAACAGTACAAACCTACAATACTAAGGATTATGCACATCTGTTCATTACTACACTCCAACAAACTCTCTTATCTGACATATTCATCTAGATACTTTACAGATAAAAATGGCTGCTGCCCCAGAGGTATATCAGAGGGACCTACATAGTTGTGTGAGAGATGTAATGTCAGTAGCCACACCTGTGGTATTGGTACAGGGTGGGAGCAGCATTTCAGTACATCAACAGTACAAACCTACAATACTAGAGATTATGCACATCTGTTCATTACTACACTGCAGCAACAGACTATGTTATCTGACATATGCATGAAGATAATTTACAGATGAAAATGGATAAGCAACAGTGGTCTACTAATGTGCCCTGGGGCCTTACCTGCATGCTCCTTGTCCATTGTGTGGGAAGCACCCACCTCCACAATGCTATCATCAGGTTCTTGGCCTGGCTGTTGGGTGGGTGCTGCAAGGCTGGCGGAGAGCTCCTCAGCATGTGTCAGTGAGGGCTGGATGGCATGACTGCCAGCTGTGGCTAAATGGTCCCTCCTAACTGCAGCAGCATGCTGACGGATGTGGTGGATGAGGTCAGTGCTATGATGTCAACCTGCTCATAACTCCAGTTATGCAGGGCCGACATCGTTTACTCTGTGGATGAGCTCATTCCACAGGGTAGTCCTCTCCTGCAGATCATGGGCTGTACACACAAAAAGGGTTCTGTAGTGATGCACGAGGAAGTTGATTAGTATTTCATTCTCCTGTGGAGTATAAGCAGGGAGATGCTCCCGTGACATGGTATCTGGAAGACATAAACAGGAAAAAAAGGTCTGAGGACCTCATACTCCAAGAATATAATAGTTGTTAATTGACATCTCTCTCTCCACCCACCATATCTGAAACAGTAATCTGAATACACAAATCAATGGGTATGCTTACACCAAACCTACTCTTGGGACATATATCCTATTGTGCAACAAATATTGAAATGTGTTTCTATTCATGTTCCACGTTGAAACACTATCGTTGGAGGCCTGTTGCTAACAATGTAACCTGAATGACATTGTAATGGCAACTGTGGTTCCACATATGCACGTGTTCTGTTTGCTATGCAACTGTTTCAAATTTGGTGTTTTGGTTTAATGGGAATATCTATGCATGCTGTTATAACTAATCCTGGATTGTGTTGACTGTTACTACCCACATATGTTATAAAACTGCAAAACAATAGCATGTTTGGGAAGGCTGTTCCCAGCAGAACCACCTCTCCCACCTCATCTGGCCATGGCTCCAGTCCACAGCATATCTGGGACCCAACCCGGGACCTCCTCATATGCTAGTCCTGCACTACCTTCAGGTGGAACCACCTCAGGGGATGGTTCTTCTCCCCCCACTGGGAGTGTGCACAGACAGGGTCCTGTCACCTGAAATCAGGTCCAGGGTCTGGTGCATAGGGAGCTCTGCATAGGATTGGGGGATCTACTACACCACCTTGAGGTCCTCATGACACAATTTGAGGGTCAGCCTGCCCCTCCTGCTCAGCCCCCAGCACAGCCACCTTCAGGGCCGTGAAGGTGCAGTGGTGACTGCCCATGGGTGGGGACCTCAGTCCCACTGTTTCCATTTGGGGTCTCAGGGCTTCCAATTTCCAAACACCCCTCCCATCCAAGGTGTTTACCCACCACGTGTCATATACTGCCCCTGTATGCTGTCTTGTCTGTCTTGTCTGTCTTCCTATCCAACCTACCTCCCCAAATATACCTACTATCCTTCCCCAAAATCCCACTCTCACCTTAACAAAAACAGGTCAATCTGTTACCAACACAAATTTCACACCATACATAACTGTCCATTTCACACCTGCTTACAACTGCTTACAGGTGCCTTAATCACTCTGTATCCAACAGCCCTTGATCTGGCCAGAAAATAAATTATCAGCCCTTGCAAGTGTCTAACCCAGGACCCTGCAAACCATAGCCACATCAATTTACCAGTAAGCCATCTGAGCTGCAGATATGTGTGATGTTTTCTCAAACATATAATGCAGTACAGTCATTCAACAGTAGGGAAAATATATATACATATATATATATATATATATACATGTATGTATGTATATATATATATATACATGTATGTATGTATATATATATATATATATATATATATATATATATATATATATATATGCATATATATATATATATATATATATATATATATATATATATATATATATATATATGGGTCTACTTCACATGGTCGACAATTCATTTGATCGATATTTATTTAGTCGACAATTCATTTGATCGACAAGCAGTGTAATGTGGGTGAAGCCCCCACACCCCCTAACTTTATATATCAACTCCAGGGTCGCACAACATTGGGGAGGGGGGCAAATCTGCCTGTCGATCAAATGAATTGTCGACCAAATAAAAGTCGATCAAATGAATTATCGACCATCTCAGGTAGACCCATATATATATATATATATATATATATATATATATATATATATATATATATATATATATACACACACATATACATATACATACGTATGGGTCTAGGACTATTCACTGAAAGCACATTTCACTGAAACACATTTGACTGTGCACAATTCACTGAAAACACAATTCATTGAAACACATTTCACTGAAAGTTATATATGGCCTTTTCACCACTGTAGTGTGACCCTGGAGTTAGAATATATAATAAGGGGAGGTGTGGGAGGCACCCCCCTCACAACGGGTGCTCTGGGGGGTGTAGCCCCCCACCTATTTTAAATATTTTGAACTATACACATGGATACTTGCAATTTTGATAAATTACTCTTTTCTAAACTTGATATATATCCAAACTATATGGGGGGGGCTACACTGCCCACACTCTCCAATGTAGGGGACGGTGACCCCCACACCCTCCCTTACTATATATTTTAACTCCAGCATTGCACTACAGTGGGGGAAAGGCCATATATAACTTTCAGAGAAATTAGTTTCAGTGAATTGTGTTTTCAGTGAATTGTGCTTTCAGTGATTTGTGCACAGTCATTTGACTTTCAGTGAAATGTGCATTCAGTAGTCCTTGACCCCATACATACATACATATATATATATATATATATATATATATATATATATATATATATATATATATATATGTGTATATATATATATATATATATATATGGATCTACTTTGTAATCCCGAAATACTGAAATCCTGAATTTCAGTATTGCGGACTTACAAAGCCGAAAACATTAAATACCAAAACCCCATAACCACGAAATTTAAAATCCCGAACATAAAATACACATGCAGCACACACATACACACAACTTCCCCCACAATCAAGCAGATAATCCTACACTACAGATAAGCAGGGGGGCAAGACCCCCTGCAACCCCATGTGGAGGGCTACCCCCCTACTTAAATATTCTAACTCCAAGATCACGCAAACACACAACAGAAACTCACACCCACACATTTTACAGTCCTTCACACACACAGATCACAGTCACAACACACACTAACACACACTAAATCACCTAAAGAACACACATACACATACATATTTACCTAAACTTCCACCCATCCATTCACACACCGTATCACTAGAAGCGCGAAATTTAACATCTTCGAGCTTCGGGATTTTGAATTTCCCACTTCTGTGTTTTTGTGATTCTGTGATTCGGATATGTAATTTCAAAATACTGAAATTTGGGATTTCAGTATTTCGAAATTAGAAAGTGGACATATATATATATATATATATATATATATATATATATATATATATATATATGTGTGTGTGTGTGTGTGTGTGTGTGTGTGTGAGTGTGTGTGTTTATATATGTAGACATACACGTCATATATATATATATATGTGTGTGTGTGTGTGTGTGTGTGTGTATATATTATATATGTGTATGTCTGTATATATGTAGACATACATGTCTATGTATATATATATATATATATATATATATATATATATATATATATATATACATATATACATATATGTATACATATATATATATATATATATATATATATATATATATATATATATATATATAGTGCATTCAGACATCGGGTCCACACTCTGAACCTCCTTCCTCTACAGCTGCACTGTTCTCTCTTGCTATAAAACAGAGCATCACATGTGGACACAGTATAACATTAGGGGGATATAAGCCTATTACAAACCTATAATACATTTCACATTACCATGACTGTTCTGAAGGTGGTGGGGTGTGAAACTCATGTGTCTATCGTGACTTCATTACTTCCACCTTCAGCTATTTGGCAGACTAATTTACATGTTTGGAGGAACAGAACAAACATTTTGATGGCTTAAATCTTGTCCTTCTGTGCAGATCTGTATAGTTGACAGGTATGGCCCATTGCCCACAGGGCCAGATGCTATGTCCATAGCAGATGCTCAGCAGGACATCATTACAGCAACAAGTCTTTATGGCACATATAAATATTTCAACATAATCTAACCCATTATTACAGACCAAGTACTACATTCAATTACATGTATACATGTTTCACATACCTGTTTTATTATTGTGCTCTGTTCTGTGTACCAC
Organism: Protopterus annectens; assembly: GCF_019279795.1. Lineage (NCBI taxonomy): Eukaryota > Metazoa > Chordata > Ceratodontiformes > Protopteridae > Protopterus > Protopterus annectens. The sequence goes on along the minus strand of NC_056744.1, from coordinate 1,203,285,847 downwards.
TTGGATATCTTCTTGTTTGTTTGTTTTATTTTTTATTTGTAGTATTGTTTTTTAGTGTTTTTGTTTTTTGTTCTCTCTCTCTGTGTGTGTGTGTATATATATATATATATATATATATATATATATATATATATATATATATATATATATATCCACTACAGGGATCGAGCTGGTTTGACTAGGTTGCAGCATGGCTTTTGTAGGTGATGCTCATGATCAGTTAATGGCCTACCAATTGGTGTTCTCCACTTGCTAACTGCATGCAGCCAGCTGTGTAGTATTTCCAATAGACAATGTCGTAGCAACCCACTACTATAAATGACTACATCATGTGGGCATTGTCCCTTTACCTTTCCTGTATGGAAGACATCCTTCCTGCGTGTGGGCAGCAGTGATACAGACAGCATGTAGCAATACCTCTTACAACAGGACTTGCAGACACAGGCCAATTACATGTCTGTATAAGGTTCTAGACCTATGGACAGTGTGAATATTGTTGTTATATGCATTTAATACTGCTTGTTTTACAGGGTTTGTGTGTACATGCTAGTTTTGCATGGAATTCAGTCTGTCTGCATGGCTCTCAACTGTGAGCCTATCCACATGATGGCCAGAAGATTGGCTGTTATGTGTTGTTTATTCACTGCACAGGTCTTGTCTCTGACATATCAGTGGCATTCTCTTCGCTGATTGCTATTAGTACATGACAACATCCATTTGTGTTTCTGACTTCATATTCCTGAGTAAGGGCATGTTGTAACCAATATTGTAACACCAGCAACTTTCACAGTGAATAACAGCAATATTGCAAATATATCCCTATGTTCCAGCCTCTGTCCTCCACATATATACCAGGCTTTGTCCAGATGTCATGCAGTAAGAGGTTGTTAGGTAATGGCCTATCATTATTTAGTGCTGGCATTCTTGCTATCGTTCCAGTGATGTTGTGGACTCCCAAGCAAATTGTGATATAGGTTCCATATATATATATATATATATATAAGGACTACAGCTGGACAAAACGTGTGACCTTGTACAGTCAGGAAGTCAATGTATGGAAAATACCTTTATATGCCCTTGTAAGACATTTTATGGGGGAGGGGTATTAAATGTTTTTAACCTAGGCTGTTACAACATGTGAGGGATATCATTAGTAAGAAACATTATGGTATATGGCTGTACATTTTCATACATTTCACCATGGGAATAGTGGTGGGCTACAGCTTACTGTCTTACACACAGTTCTGTTTGTCAGTGTGATAGTGACGTTTTAAGTTAAGCATTGTTATGTAACAGATACATTTACATTGTGACAACTCATACTTTTCCCCCTAGGGGTTGAGTACAGAGTGTAATTGGAAGCTGCTGAACTACATCTGTAATTATGTGTTGATTGGTTCTTATCTTCAAGGCAAGAGTTGTTTTTTCACTGTTGTACTATTTGAAGGCCTTAGCCTGGACAGCAAAGTATGTTATGTTTTTCAGATTACTGTATCAAATGTTTTGTTTGAGAGTTGCATCAGTTATTATGTATTTCATACACCTAAGTGCTATAAGAAATGACATAAACAACTGAAATAGTACTCAAATAAACATTTCTATGTATGCAAACATGTGTGTGGTGCCATGTCCTTTGCAATAGGTGTGGTTATATGTTTCATGCAATAATTCTCATGTGTAGGAAAGAATCAAGCACTGGCCATTTTAAAAGGTGGCAACTGTAGGAATAATGGCTGTTTGATATGCTGTGCAGCCTCTATATATACTCTTCTTATACATATCTATAAGTAGTAATGTATTTATATGTGTATGTGTGTATATATATATATATATATATATATATATATATATATATATATATATATATATATATATATATATATATATGTATATATATATATATATATATATGTGTGTGTATATGTATCATTGGAATGTTTACTGCTTCCACATTGTACATTCCTTATGGTAGACTGACTATTCTGCATGATATGTTAGAGATATCATATTGCTGTCTTACAGCTGAGATGGCTTACTGTTAACTTGTTGTGGCTATGTTGTGCAGGGTCCTGGGCTCATGTCTTGCAAGTGCTGGTTATTGTTTTGCAAGGCAAATCTGTTCAGCTGTGGAAGAAGGGGTAATGGCAATAATTCCTAGAGATCCCTGTTTTATTAACAGTTCCTTTGGTCAAATGTTTTGCAGTGAGAGGTTCAGAGTGTGGATCCAACATGCGAATGCAAAAAAAAAAAAAAAAAAGAAGATATATATATATATATATATATATATATATATATATATATATATGTCTACATATACACATATCTATATATATAAATATATATATATATATATATATATATATACATACACATATACATAAACATACACACATATATCTACATATATAAATACATTTTTCCTACTGTTGAATGACTATGCTGCATGATATGTTTGAGAACATATTTATGTACAGCTCAAATGGCACAGTGGTAAATCTCTGTGGCTATTGTGTGCAGGGCCTGCATTCGAGACTTGCAAGGGCTGATTAGTTTGTTGCTGGGCAGAACAAGGGCTGTCGGATACAGAGTGATTAAGGCATTTTTAAATAGTTGTAAGCAGGTTTGCATGGGTTTGCGCGATGGTAAGCAATGCTAACTTCTGGTTAAATATGCTTACAGACAGTTAGCCTAACAGTGCTTAACCTGTGTAGGCATTGCTTGCCGCCATGTAAACAGGCTTAAACCTGTTTACTACTGCTTAAAAGTGCTTACTCCCACTTACCGCACACTATTTTTTTTTAAAGAAAAGAAAAAAGGGGTGATAGGAAAGTGGTGAAAAAAGGGGCATGCAGAGGGAAAAACAATAGGGAAAGTAGCTACGGATGTGCAGGACAGGTGTAGGGAAGGTCCATAGCTGTCCATTTCTTCTACAGCAAGAGCTGTGCATATGTACTGAATTTGGAGATAGATTTGGACACTCAATCCCCTGATAGATGGTTAAGGACAATATATTTGTGAATACAATTCTGAGATCATCCCACTGATTTGCCAGGGGGACAGAGGAACAGGCAAAAAGTATGAGCCAATTATCTGGACATTCTAAACAATTTGTACAGTTGAGAGTTATGATTATGATACAGCTTACTACCACTCCCAGGATTCGAACCATGGCTGTTTCTGCTAAAAATACAACAGTTTAACTCACTGTAGTGTATGCTATTTGGATATTGCTGTCTAGTTCCATGTTTTCTGTGTAAGTCTCTCTTAGTTGTACAATCTGATCTTGTACTTACAACAGTCTTATACAGACATTCATAGACATTTTTTTTATGTAGCACAGTATGGGTAACAGTAGTTAATCCAACATTACTATTCAGAGAATGCAACAATAAATGCCATACAATACCAGAGTAAACACAACCGGTCCAGGATTTAGAGCTTTATTCCCCAGACAGTTACAGTTTTATTTAAATATGACCTATATGGGACTATTACTGTCATATTGTCTGGTTTATTCAGTACAACCCATACGACAGTTTTTATACTGCCAGATGACTTTCTACTACTTTATATTTATTTGGTATGACTACTAAAAGCAGGATTGTTACTCACCATCCTCACAATGCAGCCTTTGCTGCCTACTTGCATGGGCTTCCTGATTCACAGCCCGCTCAGCTGCAGCTGTAAAGGAAATAGAGACATATTTAGGCATACTTATCCATCACATACACACGCTGGACTTTAGTAAACAATAATGGTATGACTACTTACACATTGCTGGGACATCACCCATCTGCCTTACTTTTTGGACCCACTCATCCAAGACCTCCCTCTTTCTCGCTTCAAGTCAGCATAGTGATGCCTGACCTGCTCACCAGTCCGAGGGATACCAGTGGCACTGGAGAGATCACAGGTGAGATGGTCCCAGGCTTCTGATTTATATTGAGAGCACTGGTACTGGCCCTGCACCAGTTTCTCATCATATTTTTTTACCAGGGGTCCTGCCATGACCTTGGACTCCTGTATGCCCATGCACTGCACCCGGAAGCACAATCTCTCTCCAACTATATCCATCCTACCTACAGTGGGAAGCTGCAACCAGTTATGAGCTATATTCCTGCCTGTGGGGTTTAAATATCACCAATTTCCTGCACTTTGCTGTGATTGGATGGTTTTGAATATGCTGAGCTAAGGTAAGCTACAGGCAAACCTGCTTAGCTAAGGTTGGCATTGCTTAAAGGGACAGGTTCAGCACTCCTTACCAATGGGTAAATCCACTTGGCTAGACTACTCATTGCTTAGCAGTCATATTTACACAATGCTTACACCTGGTAAGCAGAGCTGTGCAATACATAACATTGCATATTTTTCATTTTATAGACTATCTGCTGTATGGCATTGATTCACTATTCATTACATATTATAAATTTGTTTACTGTCCCTGACAACCCCCAATGTGCTTTCATTACATTTATTCATGTGTGAATATACTGTATGAGGCACTTGTGTTTATACTGGGATTTCACAACTTTATTAAACTGGCACCGCACATCTGGACCTAATGCAGTACTCCCGTTAACAAATATATGTTATTTAGTAGGTAATACTAAAAAAATGTTTATGTACTGCTTTCACATGTAAAACATGAAGTAGTTATAGTGGAGATTGAACCAAGAATGGTTACTTACAAAGTGTATGCTCTAACCACTACACTATTGCAATACTACATATGTTGGATTTCTCTTGCTATTTAACTTATTGTGCTGTCCAGGCTGGACTAAGTGTAGCTAAGTAATGGGCACACGCGCGCAGCTATGCTTAAACTTTATAAAAAAAAAAGTTTTGTTGTATTATTTTATCTATACCCTTCAGAATATCCCTGCTAATGCTAAACCTGCTATGTTATCAACTTTCTGCTTTGTGGGATAATTGTCCCTTTTGGCTTTGTCCACATTACTTACTCTGATTGGTTGGGAGGTGTTGCTATGTACTTATGCTGCCTGTGTTATCCTAATAACTTTTGGCTTGGTAGCATATCTCTCAACCTCTTAGAACAAAATATCTGGACAAAGCCTACAATGATGGAGGGACAAATAGGGGCGGATTTTAAATATTGCTCTTATAAACTTAAAAAGTTGATAGAATAATAGGTTTTACATTAGCATGAATTTTCTGACAGATGTGTGGCATTTTAAACTCAAATGTTTTGTCATTATTTAATCACTTCAGTCCTCAGCTATTTGCCAAATAGGTACACATTTTAGGGGGAACACCATAAATATGAGGCAAACATCTGGGCGTTCTCCAAAAATCTGTACAGTTGAGAGGTATGCTCGATAGGGATGATTGTCCCTTTTGCCTTTGACCACTTTTATTTTCCTGACAGGTTGGGGGTGTTACAAGCATTCTTGCTCATATTTAATTGCTGAAAAGGAATGCTGGAGTGCAGGGGCATGTGTATTGTGAGAGCCCTGCTCTCAGACACACCTCCTGCACTCATACACAGCTCCATGTCCGTTTATCAGCAAAGGCAGCGCGCCTTCATAAATATGCAATGTGCACTGCCGTGGTGTATGGGAACAGTCCCTGCCATGCAGGAATAACTTATTCCTGCACGGCTGCTTGCTGAATCCTGGGGATAATCTTTCTTGATTCTAAAGGATTTTTATTACACTTTTGAATGTTATCTATTTTATTATTAGACTGTGGTTACTGTCTGTGAGACTAAATTAGTGGATTTAATATTTTTTCTGTGATGCTACTGGAACCAAGCTATAACATGTCTACTCACATGGGAAAGTGGAGTATTGTGACTGATAAATGATTATCTTGAGATAGCATTCACTATGAAATACACATTCTACTGTGAAGAAGATACATTTCTAAACACTTTCCCATTTTAGGTAGCTCACTTACCTGCCAAGGTTTTGTCTAAAGAATGTTCTCAGATTTTGTGACATAAGCACAACTTGTATTACTGCTACTAAAATTATTGAAGCATTGATTTTATTACAGCTGCTTAAATATTTAGTGTGTTTGAATGTTTTATTCAACATATAACACCTCAGATTTTACTTTCAATGATACTTCATGAATTCAAAATAAGGAAAAGAAAAGAAAAGAAGAACATACCAACTGTGTGTACTTTGAGTGTTTTTGACATAGCATTCCAGTCCGCTGAGGATTATTGTAAAATAAATTAAACTCATACATTCTGAAAATGATTTGTTGTAAAACATGCTTATGAAACATGATTTAATTTTAGAAATGAATGGTGTATATATAATGTTAGTGTTGATGCGTGAAGTGGGTAACCTGTTTCAGAAAACTATACAGCTGGCCAAACCTGATCCAAGTTATATTACATGTTATATAGAGTATCTCCCAGATTCAGCAAGCCCTGCACAGTGTGCAGGAATGGTGCAGGAGCTCCAGCAGGCAATGTCTGCTGTGTAATCCAGGATAAAGCTGCAGGGACATGCACGAGTGCTCCTGCACTATTACTGCACTGACTTATCTCCTATATGCAAACTACCCCATTTGCAGGTAAAAACCATGCAAATGAGGTGAATTTGCAAACTAGGAAGCTGGCAACCAACCGTGCAGGACTAGTGTAATCTGTAGAAATGTACTCAGTAACTGAGTACATTTCTGCAAACTACAAAACAGAGCCATGATAGCTACAAATAAAGGGTGTATATAACATGTAAAGCATGCCAATGGCCATGGAAAACAGTTTAAAAAAAATAACTTTTTTTTTTTTTAGCCAATTTCGGCTGTTTAAGTGTAGGGCAGCGGCGTGCAAACGGGATCAGGCCGAAAATATAAAAAATAACCCGAAATAAGCATTCTAACTAAAATCATAATTTTGCCATTATACTCAATGGCAGGTAGAGGACAACATGGCCAGTGAATAGTGGTTGCTAAGGGGGGAGGCTCAGTGTGGGACCTGTAACTATGCATTAGCAGGCAATCCTATGCAAATGAGGGGAATGATACTGAATCCCAGATTTCCCCACAATGCTAGTCAGCATCCAACAGTGTGAGTTCAGGAATAGCTTGCTTCAAGCCTAAAACGTTAGATGACATCATAGGGGTGTGTGTCAGGCATACTGCAAGCGGATTGGAGCCCTGTGGCCCAGGTTTTCCCATAGCTTAACAGAGCTAAGCGAGGAGGTGTGTCTGTGGCTGCCTAGCACTCTTTACATTGCCTAAGCAGATGTGCGAGCCACGTAATGGGTTTTAAAGGAAACAAAATAATTAAACCAGGAAATATCAGCTCTGTGCACATTTGAGCACTGTGTTTGTGTGGTGCACCCCCGGGCTTAAACAGGAAAGCAATAGGAAGGAAAAACAGCAGTGGGAAGGTCATCAAGAAGAACTCGCATAGCTGGCAGGTGAAATGTATCAGAATCAGCCAATTATACAGGCAGCAGCCCAAACCAGCCCAGAACACTGCTATAAACTATGCAAACACCTTCCTCTCTGTTTTTCCCACATACTCTACACCACCGGTGTATACAAGCGGGGAAGTTTTAACCAACAAAAACAACAAAATGATAAGGGCTGCAGCAGCTATCATACATCAACATGTGGAAGAGGCTGACGGTGGTGAAGATGAGAATGCTGTTGACCAACCCACAGTGAGGAGTCAGAGAAGAGTGTACAGATCCAGAGTAACCTACCAAGGGCTACATGATCTGGAGATAGTGGAGTGCTATAGGGTGGACAGGGACCTTCTACAGCAAATTGTTGAACTGTGCTAGCCACACCTGACACACAGAACTAACAGAGGGAAACCCATTCCAGTGGATACCAAGGTATGTGTAGGCCTAAGAATACTAGCCACAGGTACATTCCAAAAGGCAACTGGGGATATCATGGGGATCTGACAGGTATCAGCATCCAGGGTGCTCCATCAGTTCCTGGATGCCTTGTCAGCACATGCAGGTGAGCACGTATATTTCCCCAACACCCATGAGATGTTGGCCAGCAATATGCATCTCTTCCACCAAATAGCAGAATACCCTGAGGTAGTGGGTGCTATAGACTGCATGCACATATGTATCAAAGCACCACCTGGTGAGCGGGGTAGGGTCTACATCAACCCCAAGGGCTTCCCCTCCATCAACTGCCAGATTGTGTGCGATACCCAGGGCATTAAAATTAATGTGTGTGCTGGCTGCCCTGGAAGCTATCATGATTCCCACATCTGGCATCTGATACAGCTGTACCAGAGATTTGTCAATGGGAACATCCCTTATGGTCACCTAGTGGGGGATACTGGTTACACACTGGAGCCATGGCTGATGACACCCATCAGAAATGCACACACACCAGAACAAGAACTCTATAATGAGAAACATGCACAGAGCAGAATTATAATAGAGCATGTGTTTGGGATGCTCAAGTCACTGTTCCCGTGCCTAGACACATCCGGTGTAGCCTTGCAGTACTCACCAGCTACATGTACTCAAATTGTCATCGTATGTGCCATGCTACACAATATGCGGAAACAGCTGCAGCAGGAACAGCACAGGGCCGGGCCACACAGCCCCCCACCATTGCCAAGGCCTGCACAGGCACAGAGTGACTTGGAGGAGAAACAACCTGAGCCTGCCCCAGTAGGCAGAAGGTGATGTGCCCAGTATGCCCTGGCCTTGGCAAAGAGGCAACACATAGCACATACACTGACACAGTAGGGACCCAGGGAATGATAACTCTCTTTGACTCACACATACAGTAAAAGGGATGCCAAACAATGACACTATTTGTGCTCAACCATGTATAGGGAGTGTACTATGTGCATCTGACATAGGCAGCCCTGTAGCACCATCCTCAATACTGGCACAGCCACAGGGTAAGTCATTCTTCTTACCAATTGCAGAATAGAGTACTATTCTGTTGTTACTTGTATCTATGGCATGAATGTGAGCATGGAAGGGAATCGGGTGGCTAAATGGGATGCCAGCAGATAGTAGACACCTATAGTGGCAGCATGAGATCTGTAACAAATACTGGTGTCACCATAGTAGCCAGTACTACACATGGTGACAAAACCCACTGCAAGAAATGTGCTGGGCCACACATGTGTCCATATGACACACACATGCTAGCCAGGGAGGCTCACATACCCAACAACAGTCTCATCCAGCAGGACAGGTGTAGACAAACACAAAGAAAGGCTGTGCTAAGGCCTCTGAATGATGGCTATGGGGTACCTCCCCCCCCAGGCCTACAAAGACAGACTACATCAGGTTAGGCAGTGGGATGTTAGTTCTGAAGGATAAGAAGTCAGAAACTGATATGTAGGTCAATCAAAGCTAAGACCTGTAGTACACTAATATGGATGTAATCAGCATGATAGGTTAGAATACAGAATGAGATGGAGTATCTGACATACGAGTATAATGTGTACAAGTGTCAAGTGTTCCCCCCCAATCCTATGTAGAAATGTAGTAACACTCTGGTGTGCACCCCAATCCGATGTAGACACGTAGTAATAGTCAGGTGCCCCCCCAATCTTATGTAGCAATGTAGTAACAGTCAGGTGTGCCCACCATGCCTATGTAGACACATAGTAACAGTCAGGTGTGCCCCCCCGAATCCTATGTAGAAATGTAGTAACAGTCTGGTGTGCCCCCCCAATCCGATGTAGACACATAGTAACAGTCAGATGTGCACCCCGGGTCTATATTATAATATCGAAGTTCAAAAACTTCAAATGTTATAATATCAAACCCAGTAGAGTGAATGCTTGAAATAGCGAAGCTACAGAACACCGAATACATAGGATGTGCTTACATATACATCTATATATATATATATATATATATATATATATATATATATATATATATATATATATATATATATATATATGTGTATATATACATATACAGAGAGATCTAAAAATGGCCATATATATGATGCACTATACAGATGTGTAGACACCCATATGTATGAATATATATGTGTATGCACATGTAGACATATATCTACATATGTATATGTATATATCCATATTCCTGTCATGTGTAAATATCACGGTTGTGTACACCTTCTCAGATCTCTCTCACTGTATGTATCTGATATGTGTATATTTAGATATAACAACATATGTGATGCAACAGTAATATCAATAACAAGTACTACACAATTGTAGAAGTCAAAGCAATTGTTCAGCACTATTCAATATGTGTAGTGACAGATATATTGGAAAAACAGCTTTCTTCACAGCTGTCATGGTGTAGTGGTTAACTGGTGTGATTATAGTGTACAGGGTCCTGGGTTCAAGACTGCCAAGGGTTGTGTATTTTATTGGTGGGCAGAACAAGGGCTGTGGGTTACATAGTGATTAAGGTGGTTTTGAGCAGCTTTAAGTGCATTTGTGTGGGTATGCGCGAAGCTAAGCGGTGCTACTCTACAGTTAAATGTACAGGCACTTACACCGTGTAGGCTTTGCTTACCAGTGTGCAAATCTGCTTAGCTGTTATATTGCAGCAATGCTTACACCTGCTAATCCCTGATAACCAGTGCTCACATCCCAGTCTGATAACATAGCAGGGTAATGACATCTGTAATAAGTGTATGTAATGCCATGTACAATACATGTATCCATGTGCTGTCATTACAGTAGCAAGGGGTGTGAGTGTCATGTCTGGGACACTCAAGTATATAAGACCTGTACAGCACTGTTATCCATGTGAATGTGTTACATTAAAGGGTAGTAACCCAGGTTACATGCTGTCACACTGGCATGTAGTGTATCATGGCAGTACTACTGTTGACAGTGCTTTCCCAGTCCAGAATAGATTGCAAAGTGTAGTACTGACAACAAGCACACCTGCAGGCATACTGGATAATGATCTGACATGTGGAAAGTAACTGCAGACTACTGTCTGTACAACACATGTCAGTGAGGGCCTCCAACATGTATTAAGGGCATACATATTGGTGTCAAATGTCTATCTGTCGACACATTCATCCTACTGCATAGCTACTTGTCAAGATGATGTCTGTCAGTCCATGTACAGATGTGTAGATGGCAGGTATCCAGCTTGAATATGTATAAGCAACCTATGCGTGACTGACACTGGCATGTCTGCCCAGCTGTGTTATAACTGGCACATATAAAGAGACAACACCCTGTACGCACCACATGCCATGGGAACCTCCACTACACTACCACAGTCAACAGAACATGCTTGGGTACAGGACTCCATCACAGACACTAACCATGTGTTGTAATATATGTTGCATACATGTCAACTGGATCAACTCAGTGGCCATTTGCAGGAGACACCCAGAGGATTGGCTGATGTATGTCACTCTCACCCTGAGGGTCATCACAGTGGTGTTTGTCGATAGATTGCCTGCTGGCACATGGCAGGTGGCATGACACCACTGTGCACACATCACCTACACTACCCATCTCTCCATGGACAATAGCCAGGTACACACCTATGACCACCTGCAGCGATGCACCCCAGTACTGACACATGTATATGTGTGCATTACTGAGGATAGCAGTGTCTGTGTGTTAGTACACCTGTAGTTGGGAATACCAAGAGGGCCTTCACATCCACCGCAACACCCATTGCCATAGTAAGATGTGGCTGCTGCTGTAGCGGAAATTATATGTACCCTGTAATTCTCCTCTCCCTGATGGCTACATGAGCCTTACAGTACCAGCACAACAGTGTTGTACAAATGGGTTGATAGGCATGGGATACCCAGTGGGTTCTGGCAAGTGTGTGCATGTTTGTATATCTGTAGGCTACAGCATTCTGAGGCCACATACTCCTATTACAATACACATTGCCTCACAGTAGTATGGATAGTGTTGTTGCTGCCCATAGGTGAGGCATGACAATACAACACCCTACTATGCCTGTGGAATGTGTACTAGATGCATATCCCTGTAGTACCACTCTTGGGATGTACAATATGTTGTAATACAGTCATGGGCAATGTGTGATGGTGGGTATGTCAGAATGTCATCATGGGTTCCAGTGAGTACAATACCCGCTGTGAGATGTGGGTGCTGTGTACATTGTCATTACACCATGGTACACCTGGTATATGTCCTATGTACCACTGTTGCCATCAGTCATACAGGTAACTGATACCACAATCCAGCCCAGTTATGCATGTGCTGTGTGCAGTCTACCTGTAACACATTGGACACACTGACAAGTTAGTTAGCACTGATAGGTCCAGGTCTCTCAGATGTGTGTCTGGCTGTTATGTGTCTGTTAATGTGTATATGATGGTATGTCACACTATGTATTGTCCATATACAACCATTACATCCCCCATTACTGTATTGTACATGTCTGGGGATGTTCTGCATGTAACATGTTACCTGGAACACACCTCACCCTAAATGCTGTGTGGTGTGTGCAATGAAAGCCACACACTTCAGTAGCACTACATACCTAGGTAGGGCTCTAGTCCCAGTGTTGCAAGTAAGAGTGTGCGTGTATGTGGATGGATCTACATCAGTTTGCTGATTATACATGTCCCAGTGGGTCACCTGTCCATGTGGCACAGGCAATAACTGTTATACAAACCTGTGACGTGTATTCAACTGTACCCAGGATATGTCACAGCCATGGTGTCACCACAGTGCCATACCCCTTGTGGAATATGACTGCATACCATCCTCCTGCTGACACATGTACACCTACAACACAAATGGATAACATTATGGAGACCACAATCACTCAGTGTTAGTAACAGCTATAATGCATCATGGCTGGACAGCTACACTACCTGACATGTATGCATTAAACATTACTCCTGACAACATGTTACACAGAAGTACATTGGTACACTGTAGTACAGTCACCGTGTGCATCAGAACCATATTAGCCTGTCCCTGCATTGATGTTATGGATGCCAGGGATGTGGCATAGGTATCATCATATGCACAGGGTGTTTTGTTGGTTCGCCAGAGACCGAGGGTGGGCCATCCATTTGACATCATGTGTGTGGGTGAGGGGTGTAATTAGTTGAAATGGGTGTGGTGATGTGGTGTGTGTAGGTATGGGGTTGTCCTAGGTGTGTTCATGTAGTGTGTGGGTATGCATGTACACAGTTCTTGCTGTGCCCCCCCGGGTCTATATTATAATATCGAAGTTCAAAAACTTTGAATGTTATAATATCAAACCCAGTAGAGCGAATGCTTGAAATAGTGCGTCAGAACACCGAATACTTTCCTAGGGAAAGTATTCAGTTGGCCATTTCTGCAGCTTCGCTATTTCCTCAACTGTGGAGCGAATGTTATGGACCGGGTTAAGGTAAGTGTGCGAATGAAGGTGAGTGTGCGATTCGGCATGGGTTAGGTGAGTTAGGGTTAAGGCGCGGGTCAGGTAAATGTGGAACTGTGTGGACGTGAAGGTTAGGGTGGGTAGGTGAGTTAGTGTTAGGGAGCGGGTAAGGTGATTGTGCGATAGTTAGGGACCTTAGAGTTATGGTTGGGTTAAGGTAAGTGGGTAGCTAGTGGTGTATGTCTGGTTTAGTGTAGGGATTCGGGAAGTGTATGTGTGTGGATTATTTATTTTGGTGTGCTTGAGTTGCGTGTATGTTTGTCAGAACAGCGAATCTGTTCCCTGGGAAAAAATTCGCTATTCTGACTGTTCGGTTTTCTGGTGTTTCGATTGAATGGGTTTGATATTATAACATTCGAAGTTTTTAGACTTCAGTGTTATAATATAGACCCGCTCCCCCAATCCTATGTAGAAATGTAGTAACAGTCTGGTGTGCCCCCCCCAATCTGATGTAGACATGTTGTAATAGCCAGGTGTGCCCCCCAGTCCTATGTAGAAAGTTAGTAATAGTCAAGTGTGCCCCCATGCCTATTTAGACACTTAGTAACAGTCAGGTGTGCACCCCACAATCCTATGTAGAAATGTAGTAACAGACTGGTGTGCCCCCCCAATCCAATGTAGACATGTAGTAGCAGTCTGTTGTGCCCCCCCAATAATATGTAGACACGTAGTAACAGTCAGGTGTGCCCCCGATCCTATGTAGAAATGTAGTAACATGTATGTGTAGGTATAATACCAGTGGAGCACAGATTACCAGGATAGATTGTAGCATTTGTACAATATGCAGGTATGCATGTGTTAGGTTGGTGTGTGTTTCATATTGTGTGAGAGTGGTCAGTATGTATGCATGGTGAGGTTTGGCCAGGTGGCCATTGCCCAGTACTGCCGATGACAGGGCCATGTCCTCACAACTGCAGTGCCAAACACAATGCTCCCCAGTATAACACATTCTAGCAGTATGTCATTGTAAATGTATGGCGGTAATATATGTCACCATTGAAAAGATGGACATGGCATGACTGTTGGGCCAGATATACAAGGAGTACACAGGAGAAAGTACCCCAGACAGACAGTGTATAATGTGTAACCATTAAATGGACACACCCTTGGAATTGTACATACAGGTTTGCAGCACATTATCTGGGCTTGTAATAGAGAATACCAATGTCATCTGGCCAAACACTTGCAGACCACAAAGGTCATAGGAATGATGTATTGAGAAACAACTGATGTCCCTGCACAAGCCAGCATAAGTGGAATGCCCCATGCATATCTCTGAGTCAGATGCAAGTAGTGTCCATAGCACACATGCACACAGCTCACCCAACCACCACCCAAAGGTACCTCTCCGGTCTTACCCCTGCTGTTGGGAATGGGTACAATATGACCCCAACCTGTGTATGGCAATACTGAAAGAATGCAGAATTCAGTGCAGGTGTCCCATGCAGCTGTGTCCCTAGCTGTAAGCAGCACCCTGCCAGCATCCACACCACTTGATCAATACTGACAGAAAGTATTGGCATGAACACCTAGCACACCTACCCTGTCACCCCAGGGGAATATACTGTATTGCAGTCTGGGACTGTAGGACTGACAGAATGCAATGGCCTGCTACAGCTGGCCTGCATCACTAACAAATGGCCTACATTCCTCTGCCAAAGGCCTGTGTCTCACCTGTACTGCCAAAGTATTTTATGTCATGGACCCCCAAATAACAACATAACGCAGTTCACAGAACCCATATGCAAGGCCACATGGACAAACAACAGTAACATGTCCACCATGTCCCACTGCATGAAGTGTGGACCAACACCAATGTACTGCTGTGATGAGGTGATAACTATATGGAAATTATCAGAGAATGTTAGCATAATGTATGGAAGAAGATAGAATAATAGAGGGGTGGGTGGGAGCATGAGCAGCATGAAATGTGCGAAGTTTGAAACACAGCCATGTGCACATAATATCCCTGGCTGCAAATACAAGAATGGGTGACTACAAACCTGCTCATAAACCACAATAGGGGGTAATGTCCTGACCCATGACCCCTGCCTTTGGGTAGTCTGTGCGAATCTGTACAGATGTGAGGTATTGACACAGCAACATAAGGCCATACTGTCATGGTGATGGATGTACAAGTATGAGATCCTCTACCAGCACTGTACCATGGTGCTGAACTGGATACACAGACCCAGCAGCAAGTGTCTGCAGCTCCCCCTCCTGAATGGCATAACTTACCATGAATATTATGACCCTTACCTCTGGGTAACCTGTGTGAATCTGTACAGCTGTGAGGTATTGCCACAGTAAGATATGGCCATACTGTCCTGTCAATGGATGTATGAGTATGGGATCCTCTGCCACCACTGTACCAAGGAGCTGAACCAGTTACACAGACCCAGCAGCAAGTGTCTGCAGATCCCCCTCCAGAATGGCATTAGTTTGCAGGAATATGTAGGTTTTTGACCACAATACTGGACACAGCTGCATTCACCTTGAATTCCCCAGGACATCACTGCGAGCAAAAATGTCTACCTGACAGTAGCTGATGACATAAAACACCACAGTGTATAACAGTACACATGTCTGAATATCTCAGCTAACACCAGGACCATGTATCAGAAGCAGCACTGACACAATTACATACAGTACCCACTATCCCTTGTCCAGTTTGTCCCCATATTGTCAACTGGCCTACAGATATCCAGCAGAAACAGTTTGCTAGCTGTAGGTATAGAACACAAAAGTCTGCACTAGAATACAATCCACCTGGAATGAATCCATACATTCAATACAGAAGGGCATACTGGGCATGTTCCCACACTTAGAGGAATGAAGGCAATGTCAGACAACAAAATACTGAAAGGTCATATTGGGCATTCTCACACACTTAAAGAAATGAAGCCCATGTCTGGCAACAACAGTGGACCATACATGTCTGACAGTTGCAGATGTTAGTGCATACATTCCTCAGTATGCACCAGTCATGCTTTGCACACACATTGGATAGGAATACACACATATATCAAAGGACAACACACTATAATATGCTAAAAGTACATATACATAGATGCATGGAATAGAGTGACAGTGTCAAAGAGCCTTCCATCATGAGGCCTGTCCCACCCAGCACACAGCCAAATGGCTATAACCACATGATGTGTAAATGTCACTCACCGTAGACATTTACCTCTGGAATCCCTCAGCATTATAGACTCTGTGGTGGTTGTGCTAACTGTGCAACATGACTGTACAAGTCAGTAGTCATCTAGCAGTTGTATACATGTATCTGTGGAATATAAACCTATGTGTGCCTGAGTGTGGTATGTCTACCTCTAGATGAATGGATTATGGCCCATGCACATACACTGCCCTCCCCATTGCCCTACTATGGCAATCCTGCTGATGTTAGTCACTTTGAAATACACCTTTGGAGAAGGGATAGCCCAGTAATCTCCGTGATGCATCCTAGGACAGCGTAATACTGTAGTGTGCTATAGTAGTTAGGTAGGAGTTATATTCCCAGACATAGCAAGTGTGGATGTTTGTGTGTGTGTTAGCTTGTCTGTGTAGGGAGCAATGCCTTTGAGGCCATTCACAGTCACTACAACCTCCAGTACCCTAATTTGGCCAGCCTGCTGATGTCATTCACTTTGAAATACACCTTTGGGATGGAGTAACTCAGTAATCTTTGTGGCGTGTCATATAACTGTGTAATGCTGTTGTGTGATAAACTAGTTAGGTAGCAGTTCTAATCCCAGACATGGCAACTGTGTGTGTGTTTGTCTGTGTAGAGAGCAATGCTTTGTAGGCTAGTCACACTCGCTACATCCTCCAGTGCCCTACTTTGGCAAGCCTGCTGATGTCATTCACTTTGAAATAAACATTTGGGAAAGGCATAGCCCAGTAATTTCTGTGATGTGTCATATAACTGCATAATGCTGTAGTGTAATAAACTAGTAAGGTAGGAGTTTTAATCCCAGACATGGCAACTGTGTGTGTGTGTGTTTGTCTGTGTCCTTTTTAGGCTAGTCACACTCACTACAATTTCAAATGCCCTACTTTGGCATGCCTGCTGATGTCAATCACCATGAAATACACCTTTGGGGAAGGGCAGTAATGTCAGTGGTGCATCCTAGAACAGTGTAATGCTGTAGTGTGCTATAGTAGTTTGGTAGGGATTATACCTCTGTCTGTCTCTCTCACTCACTCTCTGGTGAATGTGGAGAAGTAGACCTGCTTTGATTAGGCATCAGCTTGTGTTTTGTAAGTGATGCTCATGATCAGCTGATGGCCTCTGCATGAATTGCAGTCCCCGTCTAGCTGACTGCATGTGGAAAAGCTGTGGTAACATTCCCATAGCCAATTGCATGGAAACACACTCCAATATCTAGGAGCATCATGCGGGTGTTAGGCCTTTTTATTCACTGTGAGCAGGACCTCAATTTGGTGTTTAGCAAACAATATCACAGATGGTATTGGGATTTACCTCTAACAACATACACTGTGGAAAAAGGACAACAGATAGCAGGGGGATGTGCCAGACATGACTACAGAATGTAAGTGTTGCTCTTCTGCATTTGGATTAATGTCAGTTTAACAGGGTGTGTGTGGATATGGCTGGTCTACATGATTTAATACCTGTCATGACAGTGTTATGTGTTTGAGGAAACTCCCACCTGTAGGGTTATCTGCAGACTGGACAGTGTGTGGAGCCTTATATTTCTTGTGTTACTCACAGAACACCTATCTTAGAACTGCAGAAGCATAGTCTGAGGATTGCAGTCAGTACATGGTGACAGCCATGAGAGTTACTGACTTCATATCCCTCATAGGACATATGTCATAACAAACCCTGGTATGAATATATATATATATATATATATATATATATATATATATATATATATATATATATATATATATGTACATACATACATATACAAAGTCAAATATATACATATACACAGCAACACATGTCTACACATATACAGATATATAGATATATATGCACATATAGTTATGGACATCCACAAATATATCAACATAAATAGGTATATCTGATTAGATATGTATGCAGGTATAGTTATAGATATCTACATATATATCAACATAAATAGGTATATCTGTACACATAGGATGCGCTTACATATATATATATATATATATATATATATATATATATATATATATATATATACACACATACATATACAGAGAGATCTAAAATGGCTATATATATGATGCAATATACAGATGTGTAGACATCCATATGTATGAATATATATGTGTATGTACATGTAGACATAGATCAACATATGTATATGTATATATCCATATTCCTGTCATGTGTAAACATCATGGTTGTGTACACCTTCTCAGATGTATCTCACTGTATGTATCTGATATGTATATATTTAGATATAACAACATATGTGATGCAATAGTAATATCAATAACAAGTACTACACAATTGTAGAAGTCAAAGCAATTGTTCAGTACTATTCAATATGTCTAGTGACAGATATATTGGAAAAACAACTTTCTTCACAGCTGTCATGGCGTAGTGGTTAACTGGTGTGATTATAGTGTACAGGGTCCTGGGTTCAAGACTGGCAAGGGTTGTGTATTTTATTGGTGGGCAGAACAAGGGCTGTTTGATACATAGTGATTAAGATGGTTTTGAGCAGCTTTAAGTGCATTTGGGTGGGTTTGTGTGAAGCTAAGCGGTGCTAAGCTACAGTTAAATGTACAGGCGCTTACACCGTGTAAGCTTCGCTTACCAGTGTGCAAATCTGCTTAGCTGTTATATTGCAGCAATGCTTACACCTGCTAAGCATGGCTCATCCCTGATAACCAGTGCTCACATCCCAGTCTGATAACATAGCAGGGTAATGACATCTGTAATAAGTGTATGTAATGCCATGTACAATACATGCATCCATGTGCTGTCATTACAGTAGCAAGGGGTGTGAGTGTCATGTCTGGGACACTCAAGTATATAAGACTTGTACAGCACTGTTACCCATGTGAATGTGTTACATTTAAGGGTAGTAACCCAGGTTACATGCTGTCACACTGGCATGTAGTGTATCATGGCAGTACTACTGTTGACAGTGCTTTCCCAGGCAAGAATAGATTGCTAAATGTAGGACTGACAACAAGCACACCTGCAGGCATAGCTGGACTCTGAGGCCTCACTGTTGTATTCCTGGTGTGTGAGCTGTGTCGCAGTATATATTCCCTACTGGATAATGATCTGACATGTGGAAAGTAACTGCAGACTACTGTCTGTACAACACATGTCAGTGAGGGCCTCCAACATGTAGTAAGGGCATACATATTGGTGTCAGACATCTATGTGTCGACACATTTATCCTACTGCATAGCTACTTGTCAAGATGATGTCTGTCAGCCCATGTACAGATGTGTAGATGGCAGGTATCCAGGTTGAATACGAATAAGCAACCTATGCATGACTGACATGTCTGCCCAGCTGTGTTATAACTGGCACATATAAGGCGACAACACCCTGTACGCACCACATGCCATGGGAACCTCCACTGCACTGCAACAGGCAACAGAACATGCTTGGGTACAGGTCTCCATCACAGACACTAACCATGCGTTGTAATATATGTTGCATACATGTCAAATGGATCAACTCAGTGGCCATTTGCAGGAGACACCCAGAGGATTGGCTGATGTATATCACTCTCACCCTGAGGGTCACCACAGTGGTGTCTGTCGATAGATTGCCTGCTGGCACATGGCAGGTGGCATGATACCACTGTACACACATCCCTTACACTACCCATCTCTCCATGGACAATAGCCAGGTACACACCTATGACCACCTGCAGCGATGCACCCCAGTACTGGCACATGTATATGTGTGCATTACTGAGGATAGTAGTGTCTGTGAGTTAGTACACCTGTAGTTGGGAATACCATGAGGGCCTTCACATCCACCGCAACACCCATTGCCATAGTAAGATGTGGCTGCTGCTGTAGCAGACATTACATGTACCCTCTTATGCTCCTCTCCCTGATGGCTACATGAGCCTTGCAGTACCAGCACAACAGTGTTGTACAAATGGGTTGATAGACATGGGATTTCCAGTGGGTTCTGGCAAGTGTGTGCATGTGTGCATGTCTGAATATCTATAGGCTATAGCATTCTGAGGCCACACACTCCTATTACAATACACATTGCCACACAGTAGTATGGATAGTGTTGTTGCTGCCCATAGGTGAGGCATGACAATACAACACCCTACTATGCCTGTGGAATGTGTACTAGATGCATATCCCTGTAGTACTACTCTTGTGATGTACAATAGGTTGTAATGCAGTCACGGGCTATGTGATGGTGGGCATGTCAGAGTGTCATCATGAGTTCCAGTGAGTACAATACCCACTGTGAGATGTGGGTGCTGTGTACATTGTCATTACACCATGGTACACCTGGTATATGTCCTATGTACCACTGTATGGTGGCCACTGTCGCCATCAGTCATGCAGGTAACTGATACCACAATCCAGCCCAGTTATGCATGTGCTGTGTGCAGTATACCTGTAACACATTGGACACACTGACAGGTCCAGGTCTCTCAGATGTGTGTCTGACTGTTATGTGTCTGTTTATGTGTATATGATTGTATGTCACACTATGTATTGTCCATATACAACCATTACATCCCCCATTACTGTACTGTACATGTCTGGGGATGTTCTGCATGTAACATTTAACCTGGAACACACCTCACCCTAAATGCTGTGTGGTGTGTGCAATGAAAGCCACACACTTCAGTAGCACTACATACCTAGGTAGGGCTCTAGTCCCAGTGTTGCCAAGTAAGAGTGTGAGCGTATGTGGATGGATCTACATCAGGTTGCTGATTATACATGTCCCAGTGGGTCACCTGTCCATGTGGCACAGGCAATAGCTGTTATACAAACCTGTGACATGTGTTCAACTGTACCCAGGCTATGTCACAGCCATGGTGTCACCATAGTGCCATACTCCTTGTGGAATATGACTGCAGACCATCCTCCTGCTGACACATGTACACCTACAACACAAATGGATAGCATTATAGAGACCACAATCACTCAGTGTTAGTAACAGCTATAATGCATCATGGCTGGACAGCTACACTACCTGACATGTATGCATTAAACATTACTCCTGACAACATGTTACACAGAAGTACATTGGTACACTGTAGTACAGTCACCGTGTGAATCAGAAATATATTAGCCTGTCCCTGCATCGATGTTATGGATGACAGGGATGTGGCACAGGTATCATCATCATGCACAGGGTGTATTGTTGGTTTGCTAGAGACCGAGGGTGGGCCATCCATTTGACATCATGTGTGTGGGTGAGGGGTGTAAGTAGTTGAAATGGGTGTGGTGATGTGGTGTGTGTAGGTATGGGGTTGTCCTAGGTGTGTTCATGTAGTGTGTGAGTATGCATGCACACAGTTCTGCCATGTGGCTGCCCTATACAGGTGTTTCTTGGACAGCTGCAGACCATACCTGGCAGGGTGTGCAGTTCACCACCTCCGGCCATGGACTCGCAGACTGTGCCTGCCAGGAGTTCCATGGCCACATCCAGGTACAGGCCTTGATGTGCTACTCTCCCCTCATGATGACAGATGTCTGCTGGAATCAGGTCCCTCCTGGGACTGGCCAGAGCCATGTGCACATAGTCTGCTGTGGTGTGGTGTGGACAGCACCCCCCCCTGCAGTTCTGGGGCTGGTACTGTCACTACAGGAGCACCTTGGTATCCTAGCACATCCACGTCAGCTCCCAGCTTTTCGTGTTGCTGGCCTACGTTGACACGGCCATCACTGCACTCCCACCACATGTTCGAGCATGGACAAACCACGGTCGATGAGGCCCACCTTCTCACCCAACCGTCTATCCATGACCTCGGTATAATCATGGAGGGTACCAGAAAGTTCATGGAAGTTGTCGCTTGCAGATGAGAGATCAGCCCACTGCAGCCTCAGGCCCTGTCTGGTGTACAGTTCCATATGTGCCTGTGCCCCCATGTCAGTCTGAAACATGCGCCTGATGGTACCAGTTGTGGTGCTTCTGCCAAGGGCATGATGACCAGTGTCCCTACCATGAGCACCCCGGTACATCTGCCTATATGGTGCCCTGCTGGACATCCGGCTATGCCTGCTGTGACCAGACACAGTAGGCATAGATACCACACTCTCATGTGCACGACCACCAACCACCAACTGTCCCTCTGCTATGGCCACTGGTGATGGGGTATATATAGGCATTGTAACTGTGTGTGGGGTTGGGGATGTCAAATGATGGCGCAGTTTCAGCCTCTGACAACCCTGCCTGTGCCTCAACAGTACTATCATCATCTTCGGTGTCTTTAAGGACACCAACATCAGATTGCATGCAGGAGGGACCCTGACCCACATCGCCACCTGTGGGGGAAACCAAGAAACACACTTTAAGACCTGTACTGCATTGCATAGCAGTGCACACACACACACACACACACACACACACACACACACACACACACACACACACACACACACACACACACTGACATTCCACCTTAATACGTACCTGTCCCTGATTTTACAGACAGTTCCATGTTTATTCACATAAGTTCCCCATCCTGCATCACACTTGGTAGCATACACTCAGCAATACCACTCCTTTATGTATCATTCTTCTATATGCCTAGACGAGTGATCACAACACAAGATCTGTTACTCCATTACCTCCTTGACTTGAGTGGAGTAGGTTTTACATGTCATCTAGTTTTCAACCTGGGTATGTCTGGACATCGTGAACATGCCCCCAAATATGTTAGGGGCTACTACATTCACTCCATAATGTCACGTACTGGAGTGTCATATGTAACTATTGCTCAGTACATGCCAGATCTGCTGCTCCATCAATTTATCATGTGGACAACATTAATATATGGATACACTTCCTGGTGTTGTCTGGTAATTATCCAATGCATCTGTAGTGCTGCATACGTGGGTAGTCATTCACCTCTCTGCTGATTGCAATATTAAGGGTATACCTGGTGTCTACTTTCCCTCCCAATGCATGTTCCATGCTGCAGACCTTATTATACTATCAGCTGTCCTGTGATTACATATCAGACAAGTATTCTTGGTGTCTCATGTGTCAGTCCATGCCCATGTACTGCACGATCCCAAAGAGAAGTACTGCCATATGAACAACACCACAATCACAAATGTGCATACATGGACACCCACACAAACTCACACACATGCACACACACATCCTACATGAATCAACCCCCCTCCACTCCACCAGATTGCACTTACAGACAAAATAACACCCACTCACACACACACACACACACACACACACACACACACACACACACACACACACACACACACACACCTACAAGTGAGGTTGCATAAAGATGGTACAAACAGTCCTCCCAATACCCATCTGACAACATGCATAACATATGGTACTCAACAGCATGTAGTGCAGCTATAGTCAATCCATGCTAGCAACAGTATGCATGTGTGTGATGCATGGGCTGTGTTAGTAGGTGATGCTCCTTCCCCTGGAAAACACTGCTCCTATGTACACAATATTGCTGTGCACCTGTTCTGCACCCTGCTATGTACTGTGCACCAAACCTCACAGGTGTAGAAACTATTGCTGAATGTGTATTACTGTGTCAATTATGTCTTCTCTAATGCTCCCAGCCCCTATGTGTTTGAGCGACACATACCTGGGATGATATGTTGACAGATGTCATTTGTGAATGCCTGATGTCTGTTTTACAGATCTCAACATCAACGGTGCATGTATGACCAATACGATACTATTACACTGACAACTGTCAGGACTTACTGTGGCTATGGGGAATGTACACACCCTCATTGATATGACGCACTCTTCCTTGATCTGCCATGGGGCCACATCACCGCATATATTAACAGTACATGAGCCTGATATGTGACATATGTCCTGTACATTCACATGCAGTGTTTAAGAAATGTGTTACATGTGCAGATGCTGACCGCAATGCATACACTCCGTGTGTGCATATGTGTGCACGCCCTTAACATGGTGGTTTGTTGCACCTATTGTTATGTGTACTACAACAGTCACTATTCCTGGCTGGGGTATACTAGCATGGCCATCTGCATTTTCCAGTATATGGTCAGTCTGTCCTACACATGTCCCCCAACTCTACATGATTGCAAGGTCTACTCATGTGCATATCCCTTGGAGCTCACACACTGCCGTCACTATTGCTGTGGAGTTAGGGTTATGTCTGCCACAGTTCCTGAACCTGACTGTGTGCAGATACAGCCATTCTTAGCATCCTTAGGATCCCTGCTATAATGCACTGGTGTGTCATGATGACACACCCTCCTCACCTTCAGCATTTCTGCAGATGCTTGACAAGTATGGCCTACACATGTGTGTCAGTTTGCAGTGTCCCAAATACTGAACACCACATGTAACAGCCTAGTCCCAGCTAATAATGTGGAAAACAGTATTATGTTATGCCATAGTGTAGATCTGTAACAGTTGCCACTGTAATACTGGTATATAGACTGTTGTAGCACTGTATAAGGGTGATGTTTCACACATGTCCCTACTGTAGGCCATGTCTCCCACCATTATGTTCATCCCTGTGGACACATTTTGCAATGACAGGATGTTAGTTATCTTGCAGGTGTCTGACATACCCTTCAGCTACCCCATCATGGTCACCACTGTGATGCAGTACATTTAAGAGCAACAATACATGAACATGTATGGCATGCATTATGGATAGGTGTGTTAGATGTGTGCATGGAATATACCATAGCCATTACATGCCAGTGTATTGGCAAACATGGACATAAACCATACTCACCAGCTACAGGCTGTTGCCTTGGTGGTATACCAGAGGGACCTACATAAGAGTGTGAGAGATGTGATGTCAGTGGCTACAGCTGTGGCATTGCTACAGGGTGGGTGTAGCATTACAGTACATCAACAGTAGAAGTCCACAATACTACCGCTTATGCATATCTGTTTATTACTACTATGCAGCAACAGACTATACATATGACATCTCACATATGCATGATCTCCCTGTACAAATGTGGATGCATATGCAACATTGGTCTACTGATGTGCCCTGTGGCCTTACCTGCACACTCCTCAGCCAGTGTGTAGGTAGAACCCACCTCCACAATGGTCTCTGCCAGTTGTTGGGTGTGCAAGTGGGCAGGTGCCATGAGGCTGGCAAGGAGCTTCTCAACACGTGTCAGGAGTGGATGGCATGACACCCCTGTTGTGAGGTGATCGCCCCCGGACTGGAGCAGCACGCTGATGGGCATTGCGAAGCAGGTCAGTACAATGATGCCAGACCTGCTCATGACTGCAGTTATGCAGGCCGACATCATTGACCCTGTGGACTAGATCTTTCCACAGGGCGGTCTACTCCTACAGCTCATGAACGGTTCTGCCAAACAGAACTGGATAGTGCTGTATAAGGTGGTTCAAAATGATCTAATTTTCCACTGCTGAATACCCTAGTAAATGGCCATGGGACACCTTGCCTGAAAGACATAAAGATGGAAACAGGTCTGAGCAACTCATACAGCAAGGTTACCATAGTTCTTAATACACATCTCTGCCAACCCCTCACCATATCAGTGACAACAAACTGTTCACACAACTCAGTAGGTATGGCTACAGCTTACCTACCAGTGGGACATATATTGTATTGTACCACACTTTGTGCTATGTGTTTGTTGCCATGTTCCCTATGTGGACACTATTATTGCTGGCCTATTATGGACTATTTCACCTGCATGCCATTGTCAGGGCCACTATGGTCCCATATATGCATGTGCTATGCTTGCTATGTGATTGCTGCACATTTGTCA
>NC_056744.1:1203219580-1203257080 GCF_019279795.1 Protopterus annectens | reverse complement strand
AGTGTTGTTGTATGCATAGTATAGCACCAGTGTTACAGGGTTTGTGTGTACATACTAGTTTAAAATGGAATTCAGTCTGTCTGCATTTCTCTCAACTGTGGGCCTATCCTCTTGATGGCCACTGGTGTGCCTGTTATGTTTTGTCTGTCCACCACACAGGTCTTGTGTCAGATATATCACTGGCAGTGTGTGTGTTGAGTGCTATCAGTACATGGCTACATCCATTTGTGTTTCTGACTTCATATTCCTGACTAAGGGTATGTTGCAGACTATTCTGTAACACCAGCAACTTGCTTAGTGTATGACAACACTATTTCACATATGGGCCTATGTTCCGGCCTCTGTCCTCCACCTACATACCAGGCTTTGTCCATATGACATGCTGCCAGGGGTTGTTATGTAGTGGCCTGTGAGTATATCATGCTGCCATTCCTGCCATCAGTCCATTGCTGTTGTTGCCCCCACACATATTGTGGGGTTGGGTACATATATGTGGGGGCTTCATCTGCACAATACATGTGTGCCATTCTGCAGTCCAGAGGACAGTGTATGTAACAGTGGTATATGCCCCTGTATATCAGTCTATGGGGGGATGCACCATAACTAACATAGGCTGCTGCAACATGTGAGGGATATCAGGTGTAAGCTGCCTTAAGGTATCTGGATTTACATTACCATACAATTCACCTTGTGAAAATACAGGTCTACTGCTTCCTGCCATACAGACTGTTCTGTTTGTCAGTGTGAGTGTGATGGTTTCAGTTATGCCTTATTATGTAACAGATACATCCCATTGTGTCAGTTGAAGTCTTTTCCCCCTATGGATTGCGTACAGAGTGTAGCTAGAGGCTGCTGGACTATACATCTGCATTACTTACTGTTGATTGATTGTTATCCTGTGGCCCAGTCTGTCTTTACTGTTGTACTACTTGAAGGCCTTGGCCTGGACAGCAACATATGTTATGCTTTCCAGAATACTGTATTAATTGATCTGTTTGAGAGTTGCATTAGTCTGTTTATATGTATTTCAAAGTCTAAACAACTATATGACATGGCATATACAACTGTAATAGTACACAAATAAAGCTTTCTCATGTACGTAAACCTGTGTGTAATGTTATATCCTTTGACCTCTCTGTGGGTATATGTTTCAGTCAACAATTGTCTTTTCTATGGGTGACTCATACAGTGTCCATTTGGTAAGCTGGCAACTGTAGGCATACTGGCTGTTCCATATGGTGTGCACCCTCTAAATATGTATCTTCCTATACGTAGCTCTGTGTGTGTATGTGTAGTTACACATATATATATATATATATATATATATATATATATATATATATATATATATATATATATATATATATATATATATATATATATATATGTGTATCTGCATATATATGTGTGTGTGTGTGTGTGTATATGTATCTTTGGAATGTTTATTGCTTCCACATTGTACATTCTCTTGTTATTGATATCAGGCTGACGTCATACAGGTGGGATGGATTACTGTTAACATCTTGTGCCCATGTTCTGTCAGGTTATGGTTATGGGACTTGCAACAGTTGGTATTTTATTGTAGGGCAGACCTGTTTAGCTGTGGGGGGGTTTAATATCAATACGTACAAGACATATGTAGCTTGGGACCCCTCACCCCCATTAACGGTGCCTGTGGTCATAAATGTATTTGTTATGTAGTCTTTTATATATATATATATATATATATATATATATATATATATATATATATATATATATATTTATATAGATGTAGACAATATATGTCTATAGATGTATGCATATGTGTATATATATATATATATATATATATATATATATATATATATATACATATATATATATATATATGTAGGTATATATATCTATATATAGATATAGATATTTATATATCTATTTAGCTTGGAACTATATATACACACACATGTGATATTGCAACCTGATATTAACTCTTTTGCTGACTGTAATGTGACTTTGTTACATTTTATTCACTGAGGAGCTTTTCTCCCTAGGTCTCTGCCGAAAATGAGCCAAAAGCTTAGTAAGGCTAACACGGTTAACATATGTAAAATAAATAAATACATAAATAAATATATGCATCTACATGTTTAATTACATTTCCTGTACTGTTGAATGACTGTGCTGGATGATACATTTGTGAAAACATCAATGTTATGTATGTCTGAGATGGCTTAGTGGTAACTCGCTTTGGCTATGATGTGCAGGGTCCTGGTTTTGATCCTTACAGAAGATTTTTTTTGTTGCTGGGCAGAGCAAGGGCCATTGGATACAGCATGATTAAGGCAATTTTAAGCAGTTGTAAGTGGGTTTGAGCGGGTTTGTGTGGAGGTAAGCACTGCTAACTTCTGATTACAGTTTCTTATACTGATCTAGCTTCTAAATTGCTTAACCTGTGCAGGCATTGTTTACCCCCACACAAACAAGCTTAAACCCGCTTACTGCTGCTTAAAAGTGCTTACTCCCATTTACCACCGAGCTAATTTCTTTAAAAGAAATGAGAAAGGGTTGATAGGAAAGTGGTGAAAAAGGGGCACAAAGAGGGAAAGACAGAGGGGAAAATAGCTTGGGATGTGCAGGAAGGGTGTAGGTAAGGTCCATAGCTGTCCATTTCTTCTACAGCAACAGCTGTGCATATACACTGATTTTGGAGATAGATTTGGACACTCATACCCCTGAGACAAGGGTGAGTACAACAATAATGTTGTTAAGCCAATTAGACCAGATTACATGTATCCAGTGGACATGTGTGTGAAATGGACAGCTATGTATGGGGCGAGATTTTTTGGAGGAGGAAACAGATTGCCCTTTTTTTCTTTCAGGTGAGAGTGGGATGTTGGGGAGGAATAGTAGGTATATTTGGGGAGGTAGGTTGGGTAGATTAACAGACAAGACAAACAAGACACATACAGGGGTGGTATATGACACATGTGGGGGGTAAACACCTTGATCTGGAGGGGTGTTGGGTAATCGGAAGCCCATGAGCCCCCTAGTGGAAACAGTGGGACTGAGGTCCCCACCCATGGGCAGTCACCACTGCACCTTCAAAGCCCCAACGTTGGCTGTGCTGGGGGCTAAGTAGCAGGGCCAGGCCGGCCCTCTAGTTTTGACACATGGCCCTTAAGCTGGCGTAGCAGATCTCCGACCTCCCTGCGGAGCTCACTATGCACCACGTCCCGGACTTGGCAACAGGTGACAGTTTCCTGTCTGTGCCCACTCCCAGGGGTGCGAGCCCCACCCCCTGAGGCGGTTCCACCCAAAGGTGGTGCAGGACCAACGGGGTAGGAGGTCACAGGTTGGGCCCCAGATGTGCTGGTGCCCAGTGCCACAGCCAGCTGAGGTGGGACAGGTGGGTCTGCTAGGACTGGCCTTCCCAAACGTGCTATGGTGTTTAAATTTTATCAACATATGTGGTTTAGTAATAGTCAACACATTCCAGGATTAGGTATAACAGCATGCTGGTGGGAGCACTTTTGCTAGGACTGGAAAAATGACAGTGTAGATTCCTCAAAATATGGAAACATTCCTACAATGGGACCAGGCCAGTCCCAGAAAGAGGATGGCCCCCTTATTGTAGAAGGAAGTAGCAGTCCACAAAAATCACAAAAACTGATAGGCCAAAGAAGAGCCATAAAGATGATAGAGTGGGCTACTGAGGATAAGAAAGAAATTATGTAGTGTTACTATCATGCAAAAAGCCCAGAATTTTCAGGCACGAGATATACAAAAAGATTAAGAGAGAAATTAGTGGAAAGAAAAATACTTCTGCAAGAAAAACTGTCAGAAGCTTCAAATAAAAATGTGTGTTCATTAATACAACAGATTTTTGAAAAACAGTATATAGACCAAGAAACTTTGATCTGTTTGAAAAAAAAAGAAGCATCTGAGGAAGTGTGACAATATAAACAACAAAACCTAGATATTTTTGAAAAGTATAAAAAAGAAATATGGAGATGGGAAAGAAAAAGTGATTTGATACAGTGCAATATTTATACAAAGGCAAAAGCCAAATTAATCAACATAAAGAAAGCAGCCCCAAAGATATTCAAAGAAAAATGCAGGCAAAGGCATCCAGACATGGAAAATTTCACAATAAAAAAATAATAAAACAAAGAGGGAATGTAGAAAAGCAGATTAGTAAAGTAGAAGTTAAAAAAAAATAGAAGTTGACGTTATGGAGTGCTTGTGAAGTGAAGGATTTGATGTAGAAGGTCTAACACAGGTTATATCACAGCATGATGGTATGAGTCCCCAAAGTAAGGAGAAACAGGAAGATCAGGAGACTTCTGAAGAAGAAACTGCTAAGTTTGTAACTAATGCTTCCTACTCATCCCACCACTGCTTGTTATTAAGCAACCTAAAATGGCTTGAACTCCCCAACTATCTCACCTTTATCCAACTAACCACAGCTCTCAAACTCATTCATAAACCATCTATGTGCCCTGCTCTATCATCTAAACTTACTATATACCATTCTAACAGACCACTCTGATCCAACAACCAATTGCTCGTAAATGTAGAAAAACCCAAACTCTCGGCTGGCCAGATGCTTTACTCCTTTACCATTGTAAAAATTTGGAACTCCCTACCCCCAACACTTAGATCTGCTTGCTCAGTAACTCTCTCAAGAGATCCCTGGAACACCTTTCCTCATCTTGGCTGTGCACATGTGCTAACACCACATCTCATAAAACCTAACTTCAACTATCACAACTATTCCCACCCCCTCTCTGCTACTCTGGCATCTTCCTTTCACATCCACCTGCCTTTTTACTTACTCCACCTCTCCATCCTGTCTATGTCCCTCTCTTACTAACACTTATAGCCCTACCATTGATTCAGGCATAGACATTCAGGTACTCATGCAGCCTACCTTACTATCATACCACCACTTATATCTGAAACAATATCAACTGACTTTGGCTGATTCCTGCAACAGTACTCATATAGCCTATCACTCTGCTATTACATCTCCTAAATGTGTTAAGAGTTTAAGTACCTAGACTCCAATTAATTCCTACACCTGCTTTGCACCTACTGCATGAAGTGTCCTACATAAATTTTGCAAGCTGAAAACTATATCTATGGAATGTTCTCAGGTATATACTTTGTATTGCTTGTATACTATCTTTGATATGAGCATGTTTACTTATGTACTGTAATTTAAACAATTGCATAAGCTGACAATAATACGTACTAAATGTCTTTATTAATGTAAATTCTGTATTGTATGTATAATGTCTTACACGTGGAGCTCTCCTCTCCGAGACTCCACTGAACATGGGCACTTCTAGCCCAGCTGGACCATCCTGGTACACAAATGCAAATAAATAAATTAAATAAATAAATAAAAAAGAGAGTTAATATGGTATAATATCTATGCAAAGGAGAAAGCAAAACTAATCAATACAAAAAGTGGAGCACCAAAGATATTTGAAGAGAAATACAGCCAAAGGAATCCTGACATAGAAAACTTTACAATACAAAAAATAAGAAGACAAAGAGGGAAAGTAAAAAATGTCAGTAATGGAGGAGTTAACCAAATAGAAAATTAGATTATGGAGTACCTCCAAACTGAAAGATTCAGTGTAGAAAATCTAATTCAGAAAGCACCACAAAAGGATAGAGCAATGGAACCCCAAATTATGGGGAAAACAGTGGAACAGGAAGCAATTTGGTCAGGTGCCATATGAAGATATTTTGGAGCCTTGCACAGGAAACGAGTATAAACATTCACTTGAAGCTGGATGGCAAGGGAAGGAACAGGAAACTGTGGAAACTCTGACACAGTTAATGTTGAGAAGTTATAGGCCAGTGAGTTTTCATATGACAGAGCAAGTGATGGCACAGGATGAAATTAAAGAAAATGTGCCACAGGAAGATGCAACAGAACTTTCTACAGAATGCCAGCAGGAAATGGAAAACAAAAAATGTGCCCTCAGTTTAGAAGAAAACGAGCTAAGAGAAGAGTTTCTTGACTTAATAGAAATGGATATACATACTGAGATCAATGAAAGAAATAGACTGCAGAAGGTCAATAAAACCCAAAAAGTCAGAAGTTTGATAAAACAAATGAACACAATAATTAGGACTGTCCATAGAGATCCATGCAATATAACAGAAGTAAACAGGATATATTACTGCGCAGCTAAATTAATAACTGATAAAGTTCTACCACAAGAACACAGGGTAGTAAGGGACAGAAAGGGGAGAAATCAAATACCATCATGGAAATATTGAATAGAGGAACCTGTAAAGCAACTAAGACAACCAAACCTTTTTCGGCTCCACAAAGTGTACTCTTCACTTTTTTCCTTAGAACTGCTCTAACTCTTAAAATAAGGACCCTATTTTCTATCTAAAGCCCTGCACTTGCACTTGCTCATACAAGCAATTTTATATAAGTTAGCACTAATAAACCAAAAGCACTACATCCCTAGATACTCCCTTGAGCACTCGACCCCTACTGGTCTTTTTTGATCAGTTATAAAGGAGTTACCTATACTTTTCTGGCATTACCAAAGGACAGATGCTGGTTTCCTCTCCAGTCCAGCAGGTGAATCTGGGAATCCTGAGGCAGTGTTACAACTGCCTCATGTACCCAGACAACCCTCTCCTCCTCCCAACAAGCTCAAATATATGTGAGAGATGCAACCATATAGCCAAACTGGAGGCTGAGCTCTCTCAACTCAGTACTGGCCCAGTCAGTCATGAGGAGAAGGTAACCACACACACCACAAATCCAGTCTCACATAGACCTACCGCAACATCTAACCAAACACATAAACACACCAAAACATATTCGGAGGCTCTAAATAAGAATTTGCTTAAGCAGCAGAGACCTCCAAAGCAGACATCCAAGTACCTGCTACCCCAAAACAAAACACGTGCAACACATAATTCACAAAGTCAGTGTGCCAAACAAACCCAGCCCTTAAGGCTAAACAACACACATGATACACTTGTAATAGGTGACTCTATTGTCAGACACACTGATGTCCCACTCACCAGACTAAACAAGGAGAGGGTCATGGTAAGCCTGTCGGGCGCCAGGATCCGCCACATAACGCAAGCACTCAGATCACTCCAAAGCAAGTACAAATATGACTCAGTCATTGTCCATGCTGGTGTGAATGACCTGAGACGTACCTTCTTGGACTACATGAAAAGAGACATGGAGGAGCTCTCTGATCATGTAGCCCAGGCCGGTATGACCCTGACCTTGAGTAGCATCTTACCCTCACCAAGAATGATGCCACAGTATAAAGACAAAATGATCGATTTTAACAATTGGCTAAAGTATTGGTGTCATTCAAAGGGGATCCAGTGTCTGTCAGCCTGGCATGACATGCTCGACAAGCCACATTGCTTCGCTAGGGATGGATTGCACCTGTCACCCCTGGGCTTTTGGATACTGGCAAAGGCTCTTGCCACCCCCATAGTGCCTTTTTTAGGCAAGGCTCAAAGGACAAACCCACCTCCATAGATAACACAGGGAAAAAGAAACTAAAGGTAATGCTACTCAACGCCAGAAGTCTAAACCTCAAGATGCATGCACTTGAAGCTCTCCTCAGTATGGAGAATATCGACATCTGTGCAGTAACAGAAACCTGATTCAAGGCTCCTGAGAGCACACCAGCACTTCAGGCTACACCTCATACCATACTTTTCGGCCCCGAAACTTGGACCGAACCACAAAAGGAGGGGGAGTATCCATATTCATCAAAGATACTCACACCTCCAGGTTAGTGGCACTGCATGAAACAGCAGAGACCATCCATGTGCAACTAACAGTGGGCAAAACTGCCTTCCAGTTTATAGCCTGCTACACATCACCCTCCCAAACTCAGGAACCTCACTCGGCCTTCCTGAAAACACTGGAGGATATGAAGGTCTCTCCAAACACCATTATACTGGGTGATTTCAACTACCCAAACATAGACTGGGGGCATTACTCAAGCCCCAATGCCCTAGCCCAAAGGTTCCTTGAATTTGTAAACTCAAATGCTATGGAACAACTAGTCACCACTCCCACAAGAGGGGAAAACATACTGGACCTAATTATCACCAACATGGGGACTCTATGCTCCACACCAGAAGTATACCCCTCATTGGTAAGATTGGACCATAAATTAATCTCACTGGACATCTACATCCTGACCCCACCCCCAGCCCAGAAAACCACAGAGAAAAATTTCTCAAAAGCTAACTGCACACTTCTCAAAACTGAGGTGACATCCTTCAAAGCCCCCGGGCCAGTGGAAACTACGGCCCAAACTGCAGAAACCTTTATAAATGCATTCTATGGACACCTTCAGGAATGCATGGATCATGCAATCCCAAATAAAACCAAGACCCAATCCTCCAAAGGCAAGCATCCAATCTGGTGGACCCCAGCCATAAATAAGCTTTACAACAAAAGGAGGAAGCTACTACATGATAGAGCTAAATCCCTAAAAGGGAAGGCATCTCTGATCAGTACTAGCAAAAAACTACGGTCCCTCATAAAATCATCCAAGGCCAGCTTCAAGAGAAAAATTGCACAGGACACCAAAGATAATCACAAGGCCTTATTTAGTTATGTTAGAAACCTGGGTGGCAACTCCCAGATATGTTCAGAGTTAATCCAAAATGATAAAAAATACACTGAACCCACAGACATAGCGAACATCCTGGCAGACAGGTTCAGTGCAAACCCCCCCCCCCCCAAAAGAGCAGATATCTATCCCACCAGAGAGTCACCTCCCTGACATCTCATATGCTCAGGTGAGAGCTGCCCTCTCCAAGGCAAAAAACACAACATCAATGGGACCGGACGGTGTCCCGGGCTGCGTCCTACACGAGCGCCAAGAAGAACTAAAACCTCATATAAAGTTACTGTTCAACCTCAGCCTTAGTAGAGGATATGTACCCAAGGAATGGCATACAGCAACAGTGGACCCACTCCACAAAGGTGGTGCCTCAATGGACCCTGGAAACTATCGCCCCATAAGTTTGACTAGCCTGGTCTGCAAAGCTATCGAGCGGATCATCATGGAGCTCATAAACAAAGATATTGGGGACCTGCA
The DNA here is from genome assembly GCF_019279795.1 of Protopterus annectens. Classification (NCBI taxonomy): domain Eukaryota; kingdom Metazoa; phylum Chordata; order Ceratodontiformes; family Protopteridae; genus Protopterus; species Protopterus annectens. Next base: position 1,203,247,973 of record NC_056744.1, on the reverse strand, counting down.
GACGCTGGATCCTACCCAATTTGGCTTTGCTAAGGGCAGATCCTGCCTCCTGAACCTGGTTGACATCTTTGAAACAGTCACCAAGGCCATAGATGGAGGGAAGGTAGTCCACACAGCCTACCTGGACCTCGCAAAAGCCTTTGACACAATAACCCACTCGGGAATCATAAATAAGCTCTTCAGCTTAAATATCAACCCCTATGTCATAAGATGGGTTGCAAACTGGCTCAAGGATAGAACCCACATGGTCAGAATTGCGGGAGCCATGTCAGACTCTAAACCAGTTACTAGTGGCGTCCCACAAGGCTCAGTCCTGGGACCTCTCTTGTTCGGTATATATTTCTCTGAAGTACAGGCTAACACGGGAGGACTATGGCTGACCAAGTTCGCAGACGACTGTAAAATGGGTGCCATAATCGACTCACCAACTGACACAGACATCCTCCAAAAGGGTCTCACAGCAATGAATAACTGGTGTCAGAACCATGGCCTAAAGCTAAATGCCAAAAAGTGCATAGTCATCCCCTTTGGGAAAAACAAAGTGCCCACAAATTACCACATAGGTGGTAATCCATTAAGCACGGAAGAAGTAATTAGGGATTTGGGGACCCAAGTGGATAGCAATCTTTCCTTTGACAATCACGTCGCCAAAGTGGTTAGAAAGAACTTTTATATAGCCCACCTTATCACGAAAGGGTTCACATCTAAATCAAGAGAGGTCATTGTGCCCCTCTACTCATCACTCATCAGGCCCATAATAGAATACAATGCCCCATTTGGGATGTACCTTACCCGACACCTGCAGCAACTGGAAAGACCCCAAAAGTACCTCACCAAGAGGATCAAGGGACTCAAACAGATGACCTATGCTGCCCGGTTAAAGAAACTCCAGCTATACTCAGTTGCATACCGCCTACTCAGAGACGACCTGTGCCTGACGTATAAAGCCATGTCAAACCCAGATTTAATGGACATGCTCCACCTCAGAAAATCCAAATCCCTTAGAGCTACGAGCTCGAGGGACTTAAACCTCAGCACAGAAATCAATAGAACATGCTGGAGGGACAGATTTATAACCCAGAGGCTCCCATCACTCTAGAACAGAATCCCATTCCATGTCAGACAGAGCCCCTCACTGCTTCTCTTCAAGAGAAATCTTGAAGAGTGGATGGGAGATCATAGGTTTACCCCGGGGATCACTTCTGCGTCACTGCTAGACAGAGGCACAGTAAACTAACCTTAAAAGGGTACAGTAAACTCATTTAAAAGGGTGTCGAAAGCCAAACACACTCTGGCTAGGCTTGTAAATGCCCTAGGGCAGATAGCCTAGTATCAACCTATGAACAAGAAGTGTTACTGTTAGAAGAGTACAGAAGAGGGAACAGATCAACAAAAAAACTTAGAAAGATAAGACGGGATAAAAGCAATGCGCAGTATTAGAACAGATCAGGATCTATGATGCACTATTGCAAATAACAAACTAAAAATCTCAGCACAGGTGGAAAAACTTAGAAGATGCAGAGATAAAGGAAAAGTACAAAATAAGCAATTTATTGATGACCCAAAAAAGTTTTCTAGAGAATTGGGAAACAAAGTAAAATGAATTGAAAGACAACCAAAAAAAAAAAAAAAAAGAAATAGATACATTTTGGAAAAAAGTATCTATGAGGATCCTGTGGAACATAACAAAGATGCTAAATGGACAGAAGAAGTAAAAGAAAGAATAAGAAGTTTAAAGGTACAGGATATGAAATGGGATGAAGTAACAGCCAGAGAGATTGAAACAAAGCTAAGAAAAGCCTCAAATTGGAAACCCCAAGGCCCAGATGCAGTACCTAACTTCTGGTTAAAAGTATTAACATATTTGCATGAAGATTTAGCCATGAGTAAGAACTATTTATATGCACACCCTGAACAGACACCAACCTGACTAACAGGAAAAACAATGTTCCTACTTAAGAGTGAACCTGCAAGCTACTCTAAAAATTATAGACCAATAACTTGCCTTCCGACGACATATAAACTATACATTGGAATTGATGCCGACAGAGTCTATAGTAATTTAGAAGAAAACTCATTTGTGGAAATAGAACAAAAAGGCAATAATAGAAAGTCATAAGGTACAAAGGATCATTTGCTGTTAAATAAAGTCATAATGGAGAACTGTAAAAAGGGGAAGAATTTAAGTATGGCATGGATTGACTACAAAAAAGCATTTGATAGTATCCCACATTCATGGATAAAAGAGTGCTTACAAATGTATAAGATACACCATACACTGATCAGCTACATTAAATTGACCATGAAACAGTGGCAGACCACTTTGCAATTAAGCCATGATAAAAGACAAATTATTATTCCAGGGATAAAAATTAAAAGGGGGATATTCCAGGGTGAATCTCTGTCACCATTGCTATTCTGCCTTGCCCTTAACCCATTAAGCTGTCTACTTAACAGCTTAGGCCATGCCTATAATTTGGATCCTAGAAAACAACAAGCCCCTGGATTCACAATCCTTCCATGCAGGACTAGCTTAGTCCTGCACGAAAGCAGCCGTTTTGGAGCAGGATGGCAGCGTGCCATGCATATCAATGAGAGCGCGCTGCCTGAGCTCCTAAACGGACATGGAGCATGTACGAGTGCAGGGGGGGGTGTGTCTGAGAGCAGAGGTCTCAGAATATACACACCCCTGCAATCAAGAACAGCAGTATAGGACCTGCTGATCAAATTTTATATTACAAAACACTGGCTGGATCACTCTAAATTATCCTGGAGGGATTTTAAGGCTCTGGCTATCCAGTACATCAGCTCCCATAAGTTGCTATTAATTAATCCTCGTAAGCAGGCCTCATACCAGAAAGTATGGGACTTTATCTTTCTACTCCTGTCAAATGATTAACAGTCACCCCCTACTAAATACCTTAACCCACCCCTCCTATTCTTGATCTTTTAACATGCCTACCAATTTCTCAGTATTCACTTCCCATATAAATTTCAAACTGGAAGAATTGAATAATCAATTTCCCCCATCTCACTAGAAATACATGGATGTTTCAAGGTGAATTGTAGTATGTTAAGTACCTATCTGATATACTTTACTGTTTTGTTTTATAGATTTGCTTGCTTAGTATTGGCACATATGTATATAAGTTGTATTTTGAATCACTCATATCCACCTAGTGGGACTAATTCATCATATTTGTAAGAATGTTTATATTTTTGTTTCCTTTTTTCTTTTCCTGTGTTTATGTAAATCAATAAAATTGTGTTTTAAAAAAAAAAAAAAGAACAGCAGTATAGGAATAAGAATGAGCGAGACCGCTCATAGGTGTTCGCATACCCCCAACAACATCCCCCCAAGTTTATAAGAGCAATATTTAAAACATGAAATTTAAAGAAGTTCTTTTTTTTTTTATGAAACAGATTAAATTTAACCGTAGGTGCGTGGGTTTGCCCATCACTTAGCTACGTTTAATCCAGCTTAAATGGCACAAGAGGATAAAAAGCAAGATATATGCAAATTAAGTAGTACTGGAATAGTGTAGTGGACAGAGCATTCGCCTTACAAGCAGTCATTCCTGGTTCGAGTCCCACTACAGTACATTCCATTTTCCATGTCAAATCACTTTATGACCAATATTTTTTCTTGCATAACGTACTAAATAGCATATACTTGTGAACTGGGGTACTGCATTAAATGCAGCTGTGAGGTGTCATTGTCATAATGTTGTAAAGTCCACAGATAATCACAAATGCCCTATACAGTATATGTTCACAGGAATCAGGGATACAAATGGAAGGGAAATGTGTAATGAATGATAAATCCATACAGATTCCAAATCCACCACCTTCCCAAGAACCATTAGATATTACTGTCTAAATTAGTGCGGTGGTAAGCGGGAGTAAGCACTAGTAAGCAAGAGTAAGCATATTTAAGCATTAGTAAGCGGGAGTAAGCATATTTAAGCAGTAGTTTGCGCATGGGGTAAGCAATGCATACACAGGTTAAGCAATATTGTAGCTAACTCTCTGTAAGCATATTTAACTGGAGGTTAGCATTGCTTACCTTCGCTCAAACCCACTTACAAATGCTTAAAAGTGCCTTAATCACTCTGTATGCATCAGCTGCTGTTCTGGCCAGAAACAAAATAAACAGCCTTTGCAGATCTTGAACCCAGGACCATGTACATTACAGTCACATAGTTAACCACTAAGCCATCACAGCAGTACACAAGATTGAGGTATCATCAAACAGATCCTCACTATAGGAAATTCAAACTGAACATGTGAAAGGAATTTATATACCATTTTATGTTGTATAACCTACTACAGGACATAAATATGTGAACTGGAGTATTGCATTAAGCCGAGATTTGAGGTGTCATTGTAATAAAGTGTTGAAATCCCCTAATAAACACAAGGACCCCATACACTGTACGTACACATGAACCATGGATACCAAACACATATATAACATGTAATGAATAATAAATCAATGCCGAAAAGGAAATATAATGCAAATTAAAAATTAAGAAACGCTAAGCATTGAACAGCCCAGCTTAGTAGATGTAAGCAATGTGTAGTCCAGCTAAATCAGTTTGCCCATTGGTATACCCTTTTTAGCAATCCCAGCCTTAGGTAAGCAGGTTTGCCCATAGCTTAGCATTTTCAAAACCATCCAATCATGGCAAAGTGCAGGAAACCAGCCCTATTTAAACCCAACAGGTAGGAATACAACTCATAACTGGTTGCAACTTCCTCCTGTAAGCACTATGTCTGGTATGGGAGAGGGTGTGCACTTTTGGGCACAGCACTGGGGCATGCAGGAGTCCAAAGTCATGGCAGGACTCCTTGTGAAAGACCATGACCAGAGACTGCTGCAGGGCCAGTACCAGGGTTCCCAATAGAAAGCGAAGCCTGGGACCGTCTCGCCCATGACCTCACCAGTGCCACTGGCATCCCCTGAACTGGTGAGCAGGTCAGGCATCACTATGCCAACCTGAAGTGGAGAAAGGGGGATCTCTTGGATCAGTGGATCCAAGAGGCTAGGAGGACAGGGGATGTCCCAGCCGTGTGTAAGTATCAGTCAACTACCTGTGTAATAATTGCCAGCAAATGTTTATTATGGATAGGTATGGCTAAATATTCCTCGTATGTCTTTCACAGTGGCAGATGAGCAGGCTGCGAACCAGGAAGCCCATGCCTGTAGACTGCAGTGGTTGCAATGATAGGCAAGTTAGTAATACAACTGAAATACAAGAAATGCAAAGAAAATATAAGAACAAACCTGTCACTCTAGCAACTCCCCAACATATTATGAGAGTAATAAGCCAAGTATGTCCCATCTACACCCCCATGTTGTCAAGCTGTGAACAGGGTGTGTATAGTAACAGAGTGAGACATATGTGCATAATACTAATGTAGAATCTGGTAATTTGTGTGGCAACATTCAGGTAGTGCTAACAAACATTGCTCCCACAGGTCTGTTAGATACGAACACTGTGCCTAGAAATAAAAGATTGATGTCATGTACTGGTACTGTCTACTCTGTATATGCTCATATATATATGGATATCCATATATATATATATATATATATATATATATATATATATATATATATATATATATATATATATATTTTATTATTTTTATTTTTTATTTTATTTAACATTTGTTAACCGGGCTAGTCCAGCTGGATATATTTCCATTTTCAGCAGAGGCCCGAGGAGAAAAGCTCCAATTGTAAAACATACCACCACACCAAAAGGTTTAAAATAGACAAAAAGGAATTAGCTATAAATTCTAGGAAGACAAAAGGACATACTAAACTAGATACAGCATACATTTACAGAACATTTTACAGCATGTAAGTCTAGGGCAATCACAAGACACTATTAGAAAAATACCTTTAAAACTTTGGTAAATCTAGTTTATGCAGACAGTTACTTTTCCTAAGGATTATATGCTAGACATATTATTAGAAAAAAGGAAGGGAGAGAAAAAAGGAGGGTATATTAATTAAGAGGCAGGGAATACTACCAACAGGGTACATTGATATCTCAGCAGACAAGAATCTAATTGTTGTCAAGTAGTAGAGATTACTTAAGTACCTTCTAATTTAGGGGAGAAATACAGGAAAGAGAATAGGATAGTGGGAGGCCAAGAGATGACAATGAGAAGTCCAGAGGATGAGGCTGGGTAACAGCAAGGGCATAGCCAGTGATTTTTAAGGTATGCCTTAAGACTTTGCTTGAAGAGAGAGAGGGATGGAAGTGTGGTCAGGTCAGAGGGCAAGAGGTTCCATTGTTTTCCCACGGTATTTGAGAATAGTGAGTCACCAGCTAAGTTATTTGACTTGGTGGTCCTAGTAAGTAGTTTATTGGAGGAGTGTAAGGACTCAAGATTCCTATAGGGTGATATAAGGCTGTTTAGTACTGGTGTATTATTAGGTTGATAAAAAATTTTATGAGTGATGGTAAGTTGGGAAAGTATCAGAAGTTTTTTTAGTTCCAGCCAGTCTAGTTGATGAAGGTTATGACAATGGTGAGTTCTATATGGGTTTCCAGTGGCACATCTAGCAATACTATTATAGGAGTTGGATAGTTTGGTAAAATTACTTTTTTTAGATTAGTATATATGGGAGCTGCATACAGTAGTGTTGAAATTAGGTGGGAGTGGGCAATAGTCTTTCTGGCAGTTGGAGTCAAGAAAGGTTTTATCCTATGTAGGGAGCCCAGTTTTTTATTAACAGATTTAATGGTGTTATTAATGTGAATGTCATAGGTGAGATTATTATCAATTGTAATTCCTAATAGTTTGGTGGAAAAGTCTGGGGATATAAGGGTACCATTGCTAGATTGAATGGAGAAATCTATGAGGGGTGACTTAGTGTTTGGCATAAACAATAGTAGCTTGGTCTTTTTTGTGTTCAAAAGAAGGCACCGACTAGAGAACCATGACTCTACAGTGTTGAAAGCTGTTTGGGTTAAAGACTGAAGTTCAGATATAGAACTGGAAGAGCATATGATTGTAGAATCATCAGCATATTGTATACAGGTGGTTAGAGGAATGGCTATTTGAAGGTCATTGATGAATAATGAGACTAGGAGTGGACCAAGAATGGATCCTTGAGGGACTCCTAGGGAAATGGGAAGGTGAGAAGATAGTTGATTGTCCCAAAGGACTGCTTGATGTCTATTACTAAGGTAGGACTTAAACCAGAGAATTGCTTTGGTGTCAAGAGAGAAGGATGACAGAGTATTCAAGAGTAGGCGATGGTTAACCATATCAAAGGCTTTAGATAAGTCGAGAAAGAATGCTGATGAGAGGCTGTTATTATTGCGGTTATTATTAATGGTGTTGGTGAAGGATAGGAGAGCTGAGGTGGTACTATGATAAGGCCTGAAACCATGCTGACAGTTAGCTAGAATGTTATGTTTTAGTAAGTGGTTCATAAGCTGTTGGTGATTACATTTTTCCATAATTTTGGCTATTGGAGAAAGGAGGGCTATAGGCCTGTAGTTAGAATAGTCAGTAGCGTTACCTCCTTTGTGTAAAGGAATAATATGAGAGATTTTCCAGAGATCTGGAATGGTTCCTTCGGTTATGGTATGGTTAATCAGGATGGATATAGGATAGGCAACTACTTTGGCAGCTTGCTGAAGGTATTCAGATGGCAAGTTATCAGCTGAGGGGGTACAAGGTTTGAGTTTGTGGATAAGTTTATAGATGTAGGAGGTAGGGATGGGTTTTAGTTGGAATGTAGGCTGAGTATGAGGTAAGGAGTTAGGTAGGTCAGAGTTATCTGTTGCTAGTTGGTTGGCTAGAGATTGTATGGTATTTGTGAACTAAATGTTAAAGGTATTGGCAGTTTGATGGGAGGTATTGTTTTCTGACCCTAGAGGGGAAGGAGTGCTAGATTGGCCAGGGTGAAGGAGGTTATTTATGCTTGCCCAGAACTTTTGTGGATTAGTGTGGTGATTTTGCTGCAGTTTGCAAAAGTAGTTTTTTTTATCAGAGAGAATTGCTTTTTTTGTAGCATTTCTCAACTGTCTAAAGGTTTGTTGATCTTGGGTATTTCTGGTTGCTCTCCACTTAGTCCAGGACTTATTTCTAAGTAAAATTTTTTGTCTGGTATCTTTTGAGAGCCATGGGGCAGGTTTGGATTTTGTTCTAATGGATCGTTTAGGTGCATGTCTGTCAAGGATTGTTAAGAATTTGTTGTTGAAATATTTAGCAGCTTCTTCAAGAGGGAGAGTTTTTAGAGGGTTCCAGTCACAGGCATTAAGTTCTGTTTGAAATAGTGCAGGGTGAAAATTTTTCTTAGATCAAAAGGTCCTATAGTTGGGGGCATTTGTAGTGTCATGCCTTTGTCTAATGATGTAGGTGAGCATGTGGTCACTGACATCATCAGGTAGGGTCCCTACTTTATAAGTATGTTCTTGTTTATTGATTAGTATCCAATCTAGTATAGTTTCTTTATTATTAGGTTTGTTAATTCTAGTGGTGGTAGAGATGGTTTGATAAAAGCCATGCAGATTAATGTGAGAGGAAGGATTGTCTGCATTTATACTATTCCAGTTAGTGTTGACATCTCCTAGAATAATAGTTTCATGTGGAAAAGTAGTAGATAACCAAAACAGGGTATCCTCTATTGTAGTAGTGTTATTGCCTGGTGTTAGGTAGATGCAGATTATATATAGCGCTTTGTTAGAATTGAGTTGGAATTTGGTGATTAAGAGTTCAACTTTACTATTTTCAGGTGGGTTATAAGGTATAGAGGAGATGTGTAGGTAATTTTTGAACAGTAAGGCTACTCCACCTCCTTTGCATTTTACTCTATCGAGTCTTAGTATATTATACCCTGGGGGGATAATTTCATTATCCTTTGTTGTGGGTTTTAACCAGGTTTTGGTAAGACAGAGGATGTCAAAGGAGTGAAAATCTAAAAGGGCATGGAGATGGGCAACTTTGTTGTTAATACTGTGGATATTAAGATGACCTATTAGTAGGAAGTCAGAGGGACTGGTCTGGGAAGTTAAGGTGTTGGGAGGGGTGCTAAGAATAGGTGAAGTGGCAAGATTAGAAGGGCCTGGGTTAGGGTGGATGTCACCATCTTTTAAGGTGGGTGTTTTTAGTACAGAAAGAGGGTGAGAATTAAGGGTAAGTAGATTTTTGAATTTTTTTATTGAGGGCTGGTTTAATTTCATGGGTGTAAGACGATGATATTTAGGTATCAAGTAGCTAGAAGTAGAGGTGCTATTTATTTGGGGATGTGTAAAGGTGGTGTTATATAGTAATGTTTGTTTAGGAGAGTAGTTAAAGTAGTAGCATTTTACATTTTCAAAAGAGGTGAGGAGATAGGTAGTGTTAAGAATAGGTATAAGAGTGGCTGAGAGTATAACTAAGGATAAGATAGTTTTAGTTATTGTAGACATATTACTTAGTAAGTGCAAACTGTTTGTGGTGGGAAAGGCAGGAAATAACAGTTGAGAAGTTAAGGTAGGGTATTTGAGAGGAAAATAAATGTTACAAGTAAAGGAGTATTCTTTAAGTAGTATATAGATACGATAGAGAGGTAATAGAAGAGAAATGAGAAGGATAAAGAAGTTGTAAGAAGATGGGGTAGGGTAGAAGAGATAAAGAGCTTGTGAGATTAATGAGGTTGTTAGGGAAGTGAAAAATTAAGGAGGTGTAGACGAAAAACTAATAAAGGTGGAGTGACTTATGTAAATAGTGTATGTAGGGTTGTAAAAGGGAGGGTACTGGAAAAGTTGTAAAGAATGGGTGTGGTTTAGGTAAATTAATTAGAGTCACGGATAGGTTGGATAGGAGAGAGGGTGTGGTATAGGAAGTATATGGGTAGGACCACTGTGGGTGGGTAGGAATTGGGGGTAGGGTAGGGGAGTGAGCCCATAGGGCAAATGGAGCGGAATCCAAGAAGTGCTGAGAGGTAATCAGTTTTGTAGTGAGACTGTAAATTCCAAGACCTTATCAGGTATATATATATATATATATATATATATATATATATATATATATATATATATATATATATATACATACATATATGTATAGCACATGTCCAGAACATGGAGTGGAGTCCTACCTCAGCACCAATAGTCTCAACCTCTTAGTGCAAGGGGATGTATGTATTGCAGGTATATATGTAGACTGTTGCTACTGTAACAGGGGTTGTCTTTACAGACATGTTGCGTGTGGGAGGACACATTTGCTTTTGACATGTACACCATAGGTTACTGACAGACATCTTAAGGACATCATAGTACAGTACGACTGATAGCACAGTAATGATCCTGTACACTACAGCAGAGATATGGCCAATATATGTGGACATTCTGGCACTATCTGGTCAGTCCAGAGGTGTACACAGATCCCATTCGTGTGAGACATGTGGACCAAGCCTGACAATGTGGATGTTAGCAGCCATGTACATGGGTGTATCATGTAAATACTGGACTACATATGCCCCCACAGTTTAAGCATTCACACATGCCTGTCTGTCCTGACACATAATAACTGATAGTGTGGAGGTCACATGGCCACATACTACCCAGTAGTTAGTGACATACATCTGTATAGAATCCCACTGCTTTGTCAGAAATACACAACAGTTATGGTGGCCTGGCAGCAGTATGTCTTGTAAATATCTGGACATAACAGCACACTGGGTAATTAGTCTAAGCTGCTAGGCATGTAACAAAGCACTGATCAAACTACAGGCAGACTGCCACAACCCTGGACTACATTTTGTATGGGGGAATACACATGTACCTGCAAATATAGCAGGCTCTACAGGCATGTCACAGCACAGAGTAACAGACACCTGTGAGAAAGTGCATACCCACAACCAATGTGAACACAGCCACAGCCACATATGGTACACAAGCTTAATATGACACTATATGGATTGTCTGATAAACACCATCCTCATATGTGCCAATCGCACACTAACCCTACATAAACTGGTTCATGACACAATGTGGTCCAATGCCTGTCTGTGGTATGGGACATGTGTGTGTTTGGCCCTACAAACGTGAACCAATAGGGTGCCATACACTGGAGCAGCATGTAACATTAGATAGAACAGGATGAAGAACAATGTCATCTACCACAGTCTGTGCACAGGCCAAGGTACGTATTCGCAATCCACATAATGTCGACAATCACCATAAGTACACAGACCCCAGTACTGTACAAACAACCGCAGAATGCCAAGGTTATGTCCTCAGAAATAACCCCTACTATACATAACATGTCTAGCAGTCTGATATCTGACTGGGCTTGTTGTCAGGTATGATGTCAATAAATAATGGTGTACAGAACATATGCACCTCTTACTGCATGACATAAAAGGTTGACTGACTTGTGGCAGGAGCTACAGACACTGGGCCAATATTGGCATGTTGCTGTGATACCCTCATACGTTTACCGTTGTAACAGGGTTTGTTGTGACATATGTAATATGAGGGATATGAAGTCAGTAACTCTCATGGCTGTCACCATGTACTGACTGCAATCCTCAGACTATGCTTCTGCAGTTCTATGATAGGTGATCTGTGAATAACACAAGAAACATAAGACTCCAAACACTGCCCAGTCTGCAAATAACTCTACAGGTGGGAGTTTCCTCAAACACATAACACTGTCATGACAGGTATTAAATCATGTAGACCAGCCATATCCACACACACCCTGTTAAACAAACATTAAATCAACATTACTCCAAATGCAGAAGAGCAACACTTACATTCTGTAATCATGTCTGGCACACCCCCTCCTGTTTGTTGGCCTGTCTCCACAGTGTATGTTGTTAGAGGTAAATCCCAATACCATCTGTGATGCTGTTTGCCAAAAACCAACATGAGGTCCTGCTCACAGTGAAGGAAAAGGCCCAAAACCAACATGATGTTCCTAGATATTGGAGTGTGTTTCCATGCAATTGGCTATGGGAATGTTACCACAGATGTTCCAGAGGCAATCAGCTAGAGGGAGACTGCAATTTGTGCAGAGGCCATCAGCTGATCATGAGCATCACTTACAAAACACAAGCTGTTGCCTAAGCACTGCAGGTGTACTTCTCCACATACACCATAGAGGGAGTGAGAGAGACAGGCAGAGACAAAGTAAGACTGGGAAGGGGTGGGAGAGTAAAATCTAAGCATGTTTGTGTCTCACACTCACCAGTACAGGGTTTCAACCCCCTGACTGACTATGCATTGCTATTACATGTCTATGCAGTTAGTGCATGCATCACATGACTTACATGCTGGGGAGCTCGCCAAAGGTATATCTGATGGTGGGTGACATCTGCAACAGTGATATAGGAGCGATAAGGTAGGTGTAGTACACATGCCTGTCCACATGAACAAGTGTCAACATTGACACAGCCACACTCTCTCAGGGACTCACACACATTAACACAGTCGGCAGGGTCAGGAATAGACTTCCTGACTTGCTAGTTTGCCACAATACAGTAATATGCAGATATCACATGCACCACAGGCGTTATCTGGATTCTATATGGGCAAAGAGTATGTGAAGGTGTCTGACATCAGATGGCATGCTTCAGTAGGCTAATTGGAGGTGTAGCAAGTGTGAATGGGGTCAAAATCATTATACTCCACACACACAGACACAGCGTGCCAGTACTGACATGCATGGGTGCATTGCTTCACAGGTGTGTAGTGGTTGACTGTGTCAGAAAGCTGTACAAGGCTAGGTGAAGGATATACCTTTGCATCAGGCCACATGACAATGGTCTGCAGTGTTGCTAAGGAGTGTAGTGTCTGGATTGTCCCACACAGGTGGGTATTGTATTCACCATCGTCATCTGGGTTACTATTGTGGGTGGCCATTGCTGTGCAATGCTTGCCATGTATGTGTTCTATAGTCCATGACATGCACGATGTCTGGGATGTGCACCCGTCCCAAATACATGTTCTGTGACATATGGAACTGTACTTGGGGTGTCCGGGCCATGTTGTGTGCACAGATTGTTATCATCAGATGTGACATTCCTGGCCTCATGTGGTGGGAACTGGCAATGGTCATCAGGTTGATCCTGCACCTACACTGACAGCATGATACAGGTATTCCCTGGTGTCAGTGGCATCTGACCATACAGGGCATGTGTTTAAGGCATGGTATGTCCTTTGTGGGTCACATTTGAAGGCACTACAGTTGTTGCAGGCATACAGTGGGGAACATATTGAAGGTGCACTGTCTGCAATTATGTGCCTATTGTTGTGATGGGACATGGTGCCATGCCCTCTGTAGTCTGCAATCACACCATGGTTACTATCTGTGGGCAATATGCAGGGAACTACCAACACAGCATTTGTTGCCTAGCCAAGTGTGTTTGTGTATGAGACATGGGTTGAGAGTGTTCTCTGGGTAATACAAGGGTTGCCTAATTTGTTTGCCAGGCCTTAATGTCACATGTAGGGGTATGGATTGGCAACCCCAGCCTCTCTGCTGTTTGACATCTTTTATCCTTGTATAGTGGACATTGTGACATGTACTAGGCCCACCATATACGAAATTTGCAAAACCCACTCCCCAATGAGTCCAGTTGTTACACACTCCAAGCCACCTCCACACAGGATATGAACTACAACCACAGAGACACATACTCACGAGTCTCACAGTTGCCACGTCTGGGATTGGAACTCCTGCATCTCACTACATCATTATGCAGTTATAGCACACACCACAGAGGTTACTGGGCTATTCCTTCCCCAAAGGTATATTTCAAGGTGAATGACATCAGCAGGGTTGCCAAAGAAGGGCAATGGAGGTTGTATTGACTGAGAATGGCCTCAAAAACATTGCACCCTCCACAGACAAACAAACATCTACACTTGTCATGTCTGGGAATAGAACCCCTACCAAACTAGTATATCAAACTACAGCATTATGCTGTTATAGGACACACCACAGAGGATACTGAGCAATTTCTTCCCCAAAGGTGTATTCCAAAGTGAATAACATCAGCAGGCTTGCCAAAAAAGGGCAATGGAAGTTGTAGTGAATGTGCATGGCTTCAAAAGCATTGCTCCATATACAGACAAACACTCACACTTGTCATGTCAGGGAATAGAACCCCTACTGAACTAATATATCACACTACAGCATTATGCTGCGATAGGACATACCACAGAGATCACTGAGCTACTTCTTCCCCAAAGGTGTATTCCAAAGTGAATGACATCAGCAACCTTGCCAAGGTTGGGCAATGGAAGGTGTAGTTCGTAGGTTCATAGGGTCATACGTTGATATTAGGCTATCATCCCTAGGTCCTATACATGCCTAGACATGACATTTCTCTGGCTATGACTTCCCACAATGTATACTTCCCTGCACCCCTGTCTAGCAGGACAGCTGACATGATCTCCGGGGTGAATGTCCTATCTCCCTTCCAGTCGTGCAGGTTCCTGTTGAAGAGGGCCAAAGGGGCACTCTGCTTGACATGTGTGGGCAGTCTATTCCAGAGTCTGGGGAGTCTCTGGGTTAGGAACACATCTCTCCTGCATGTATTTTTCATTGTAATGACAGGATCTGGATCCCTGGAGCATGTTTCTGTGAGGGTTTGGAATTCTCTAAGTGTAGGATGTCCAACAGCTGTGGGTTTGACATGGCATGTTATGTTTAGCAGAGATCACCTCTGAGAACACAATACGTGACAGAGTATTGCTGGCTGATTTTCAGACGGTCAGCATATGGCATCTGGTTTAGGCCTGTGGTCATTTTGTGAGGTATGTCTGCAGCCTCTCTACTTGTTGAAGATGTCTTGTGAGGTACATACATGACAGGCCATTGTAGTCTGTACTGGGTTTACTGAGAGATGCCTACAGTGGGACAATGGGCTCCTTTTCCTGGATGTAAAGCCCTTAGTGGGAGCTGTGCCACATAGGTGGGCTTCCTGACTGTTGTGGGGATGTGGTTATCAAAGGTGAGACCACTGTCCACCTGTGTCCCTATGTCTGTTATCACACTTTAGGTGGTTAGTGTACTGCCACCTATGTGGTACTTCACAGGTACATGTCCCTTCCCAATGGGGATAGCTATATATTTCTTGGCATTGATCTTAAGGCCATGGCTCAGGCACCAAGCATGTCTTTCTGTAACGCCCTTCTGTAGAATATCCACATCATGTGGGGATTCAGTATTGGATCCCAGTGTGCGGTCATCTGCGACCTTTGTTTGCTGGTGTCCCTTACTGTTGGACTGTACTTCAGAGCAGTAGATGCTGAACAAGGGCAGTGCCAGGACTGAACCCTAAGCTGCTCCATCTGTCACTTGTCTGGGGCTCGGGTTGGTGTCACCTACATTTACAGTATGGGTTGTGTCAGTACAGCAGTTCGCAGCCCATCAGGTGACATTGGGATTAATGGCCAGCATGTTACATTTATCTATGACTCCAGACTGGGGAATGGTTTTGAAGGGCTTGGTGAGGTCCAGATAGGCTGTGTGAACCACCTTACCCTCATCCATGACTCTGGAGATAGATTCACAGTTGTCATTCATGTTGAGGTGACATGATTGGCCCTTCACAAACCAAACCTGGTTAGGGTCCAGTGTTTTCAGGTTGCCAATGCCTTTGTTTTAATTTCCATGATAATACAGTCCATGGCCTTGCAGAGCAAGCACATCATACTGCTGGGACTGTAGTTCCCAGAATCCAAGGAGGATCCCCCCCTTGTGGACTGGGATAACTGTAGCTGTGCACCACACAGTGGGTACAAAGCCTGAGGTGTGGCTATGATTAGACATGGCACGTAGGTGAGGTGCAAGTGCTGTTTGTAGCTCATGTAGTACACAGCCTGGGATGCTGACTGGTCCCATGGCTGCTGTTGTCATAGCTCTGTAGAGTGTGATTTTTACCTATGTGGCCATTATTACCGGCATATGGCAATCTATCCATGCTGAGATGGGCCCTGTTGGGGTTGGAAGGGGATGCAGTTGGCACTGAATGAATCTGCCAGGATACTGGCAATATCCTTGGGAGGAGTAAATTTAGTAATATCCTGTTGTAGCCCACAGCAGTTCTGAGCATTGTCATTTAGATTCCTCACATAGGTATGGAACGGCTTGCAGTTATCGTTGGCATCTGTGGCTATATTATGTTTGTAAATAGCCTTGGTGGATGTTATGAGGGGCCCCTGCCTCTTACTGTAGCTGGCAAGGGAGCATTTTGCAACCTTGAAAGTCCCCCATTTCTGCAAGAGTTTCCTCCTTTTGCTGTGCAGTATGGTTATGGCAGGGGGCCATCACATTGGCATCCTTTTCTTGGATGGGTTGTGTCTTGGTTTAATATTGGATGGCACGATTCATGCACAAGTGGATGTGCTTGTACAGTGCCTTCATGCATGATTCAGCAGTTGTCCTTTCAGTTCCCTTCTGCATGGGTGTCATGCCGTTAGTCACGTCTGACATGTGTAGCATGACATCAGCTTTGGAGATGTGTGTTACAGAGATGTCCTTACTGGGGTGTGGGGGAGGGATGTTGATGTTAAGGGTGATTAGCTCATGGGCATACCTGACCACCAATGGGGTGACCATAGGTGTGGAGCATTGATGTCCCATGTTGATAATGACCAGGTCTAGGATATTTGAGCCCCTGGTGGGACTATGGGTTACATGACCCAGGGCATTGGGAATTATGACTTCCAAAAACCGTTGGGCACACGTGTTTGTACACACGTAGTTTTCCCAGTTAATGGCAGGGTAGTGTAACTCACCCAGTAATAGGGTGGTTGCTTGTATCGTGATATTTCACAGTATGTTTCAAAGGCTGTAGTGGGTATCTTGGGGCATGGTGGGGGATGTGTAGAAAGCTATACAATGTGGAATGCAGTCTAACCTACTGTTAGTTGCACCGGGGGTATTTCAGACATTCTTTTGTGCAAGTAGCCTGGTGGTGTGAATATCCTTGGTGAGTATAGACACTCCTCCACCTGTATTGTTTTGGTCCTAGTTTGCTGGCCAACAGGTGTGGTGAGAACTGTACCTGGTATTGCAGGAGTGCTCTCTGAAGGCTTGGATCAGGTCTCTGTTACCGCACAGTTATCAGTGTTCTCCATTTGTAGGTGTCCGCAGTGACTGAGAATGGCCAAAAAAATTGCTTCTTACACACACGCACACACACACACACACAGTTTCACATTTTCCACAACTGGGAATAGAACTCCTACATAGGTAGCTTATCACACTATAACATTATGCAGTTATAGGACACACCACAGACATTACTGGGCTACTTTTTTTCCCAAAGGTGTATTTCAAAGTGAATTACATCAGCAGGCTTGCCAAAGAAAGGCACTGGAAGTTGTAGTGACTATGAATGGTCTCAAAAGCATTGCTCCCTAAACAGACAAACTAACACACACGCAAACATCTATACTTGCCATTTCTGAGAATAGAACTCCTATCTAACTAGGTTATCATACTACAACATTGCACAGTTATAGCACACACTATGGAAATTACTGGGCTATTTCTTCCCCAAAGGTGTATTTCAAGTGAATGACATCAGCAGGCTTGCCAAAGAAGGGCACTGGAGGTTGTAGTGAATGTGAATGGCCTCAAAAGCATTGTTCCCTACACAGACAAGCTAACACACCTGCCGCGTATTGAATTTGAACTCCTACCTAGCTAGGTTATCACACTATAACATTATGCAGTTATAGGCTGCACCTCAGAGATTACTGGGTGACTCTTTCCCCAAAGGTTATTTCAAAGTGAATGACATCAGCATCAAAAAAGGGCACTGGAGGTTGTAGTGACTGTGAATGGCCTCAAAAGCATTGCTCCCTGCACAGACAAACTGACACACACACATACCTACACTTACCATGTCTGGGAATAGAACCCCTACCTAAATAGTTTTTTATAGTACAGCTTTACCACAGTTATAGGACACACCACAGAGATTACTAGACTACTATTTTCCCAAAGGTGTATTTCAAAGTGAATGACATCAGCATGTATGCCAAAGTAGGGCATTTGAAATTGTAGTGAGTGTGACTAGCCAAAAAAGCATCGATACCTACACAGACAAACACACAGTTGCCATGTCTGGGATTAGAACTCCTACCTAACTAGTATGCCACACTACAGCATTACACAGTTATATGACACACCACAGCGATTAATGGGCTACTATGTCCCCAAAGGTGCACTTCAAGGTGAAGACATCAGCAGGCTTGCTATAGTAGGGCAATGGGGAGGGAGTGTGTGTGCATGGGCCATATCCCATTCATCTAGAGGCAGACACACCACACTCAGGCACACACAGGTTTATATTCCACAGGTACATGTATACAACTGCTAGATGACTACTGACTTGTACAGTCATGTTGCACAATTAGCACTAGAACCACAGCCTCTATAATGCTGAGGGATTCCAGAGGCAAATGTCTATGGTGATTGACATTTACACATCATGTGGTTTTAGCAAATTGGCTGTGTGCTGGGTGGGACAGGCCTCATGATGGATGACTCTCTGTCACTGTTACTCTCTTCCACACATCTATGTATGTGTACTTTTGGCATATTATAGTGTGTTGTTCTTGGATATATGTGTGTATTCCTGTCCAATGTGTGTGCAAAGCATGACTGGTGCATACTGAGGAGTGTATGCACTAACATCTGCGACTGTCGGATATGTATAGTCCACTGTTGTTGCCAGACATGGGCTTCATTTCTGTAAGTGTGTCAGCATGCCCAGTATGACCTTTCAGTATTTTGCTGTCTGACATAGTCTTCATTTCTCTAAGTGTGGGAGCATGCCAAGTATGACCTTCTGCATTGGATCTGTGTATCCATTCCAGGTAGATTGCACTACAGTGCAGACTTTTGTGTTCTACATTTACAGCTAGCAAACTGTTTCTGCAGGATATCTGTTGATCAGTTGACAATATGTGGTCAAATTGGGCAAAGGTTAGTGGGTTAATGTAGGTAGTTGTGTATGTGTGCTGCTTCTGCTACATGTTCCTGGTGTTAGCAGAGATATTCAGACATATGTACTGTTATGCACTGTGATGTTTTATGTCATCAAGTACTGCGAGGTCGACATATTTGCTTGCAGTGATGTCCTGGGAAACACAGGGTGAATGCAGCTGTGTCCAGTATTGTGGTCAAACGCCTACATATTCTTGCATACTCATGCCTTTCTGGAAGGGGAGCTGCAGACACTTGTTTCTGGGTTTGTGTAACTGGTTCAGCACCTTCGTACAGTGGTGGCAGAGGATCCCATACTTGTACATCCATCGACATGACAGTATGGCGATATCTTGCTGTGGCAATACCTCACAGCTGTACAGATTCACACAGGTTACCCAGAGGCAGGGGTCATAATTCTGGACATTACTCCTACACATTGTGGTTTACAAGCAGGTTTCTAGCCCCCATTCTTGTGTTTTCAGCCAGGGATAGTATGTGCACACGGCTGAGTTTTGGACTTCCCACACTCAATGCCGCCCATGCTCCCACCCCCTCCTCTATTATTCTGTCCTCTTCCATACATTATGCGAACATTCTCTGATATTTTCCCTATAGTTATCACCTCATCACAGCAATAAATTGGTGTTGGTCCACAGTTCATGCAGTTGGACATGGTGGACATGTTACTGTGATTTGTCCACATAGCCTTGCATATGGGTTCTGTGGACTGTGTTATGTTGTTATTTGGGAGTCCATGACATAACATACATTGGCAGTACAGATGAGACATAGGACTTTGGCAGAGGACTGTAGGCCATTTGATAGTGATGCAGGCCAGCTGTAGCAACCTGTTGCATGCTGTCAGTCCTACAGTCCCAGACTGCAATACAGTATATTCCCCTGGGGTGACAGGATAGGTGTGCTAGGTGTTCATGCCAATACTTTCTGTCAGTATTGATCCAGTGGTGTGGATGCTGTCAGGGTGCTGCTTATGGCTAGGGACACACCTGCATGGGACACCTACTCTGCATGCTGCATTCTTTTGTTATTGCCATACACAGGTGGGGATCATATTGTACTCATTCATAACAGCAGGGATATAATGGGAGAGGTACCTGTGGGTGGTGGTTGGGTGAGCTGGGTGTATGTGTGCTATGGGCACTACTTGCATCTGACTCACAGATATGCATGG
Organism: Protopterus annectens; assembly: GCF_019279795.1. Lineage (NCBI taxonomy): Eukaryota > Metazoa > Chordata > Ceratodontiformes > Protopteridae > Protopterus > Protopterus annectens. The sequence continues at coordinate 1,203,227,812 of NC_056744.1, read as the reverse complement.
GGCATTCCACTTATGCTGGGTTGTGCAGGGACATCACCTGTTTCTCAATACATCATTCCTATGACCTATGTGGTCTGCCAGTGCTTGGCCAGACAACATCGGTATTCCCTACTACAAGCCCAGATAATGTGCTGCAAATCTGTATGTACAGTAACAAGGATGTATCCATTTGTCAGTTACATAGTATACACTGTCTGTCTGGGGTACTTCCCCCCTGTGTACTGCTTGTATATCTGGGCCGACAGTCATGTCATGTCCATCTTTCAGATGGTGACACATATTACTTCCAAACATTTACAATGGCTTACTGCTATAATGTGTTATAATGAGAAGCATTGTGTTTGGCAGTGCAGTTGTGAGGACTTGGCCCTGTCATCGGCAGTACTGGGCAATGGCCGCCAGGACAAATCTCAACATGCATACATACTGACCATTCTCACACAATATACAACACACACCAACCTAACACATGCAGACCTGCATATTGTACACATGCTACAATCTATCCTGCTACCTTGGCCAGCTCAGGTAATCTGTGCTCCACTGTTACTATACCTACACATACATGTTACTACATTTCTACATAGGACTGTGGGGGGACACCTGTGTACTACTACGTGTCTACATCAGATTGGGGGGGAGCACACCTGACTGTTATGACATGTCTACATCGGATTGGGGGGCGGCACAGCAGACTGTTACTACATTTCTACATAGGATTGGAGGGGTACGCCTGACACTTGTACACATTTGCGATGACTGTACTGGTATGTCAGGTACTCCATTTCATTCTGTATTCTAACCTATCATGCTGACTAGAGGCATATCAGTGTACTACAGGTCTTAGATTTGATTGACCTACATTTCAGTTTCTGACTTCTTACCCTTCAGAACTAACATCCCACTGCCTGACCTGTTTTATTCTGTCTGTGTAGGCCTGGGGGGGAGGTTACCCATAGCCATAAATCAGAGTCCTTAGCACAGCCTTTGTTTGTGTTTGTCTACACCTGTCCTGCTGGCTGAGACTGTTGTTGGGTATGTGAGCCTCCCTGACTGGCATGTGTGTGTCATATGGACACACATGTGGCCCAGCACATTTCTTGCAGTGGGTTTTGTCACCATGTGTAGTACTGGCTACTATGGTGACACCAGTATTTGTTACAGATCTCATGCTGCCACTATAGGTGTCTACTATCTGCTGGCATCTCATTCAGCCAACCAATTCCCTTGCATGCCCACATCCATACCATAGATACAAGTAACAACACATACTACTCCATTCAGCAATTGGTAGGAAGAGTGACTTACCTTGTGGCTGTGCCAGTATTGAGGATGTTGCTGGAGGGCTGCCTATGTTGGATGCACATAGTACACTCCCTATACATGGTTGAGCACAGTTAGTGTCATGTCTGGCATCCCTTTTACTGTATGTGCAAGTCAGAGAGAGGTGTCATTCCCTGGGTCCCTACTGTGTCAGTGTATGTGCTATGCGTTGCCTCTTTGCCAATGCAGGGCATACTGGGCATGCCTCCTTCTGCCTACTGGAGCAGGCTCAGGTTGTTCCTCCTCCAAGTCACTCTGTGCCTGTGCAGGCCCTGGCAATGGTGGGGGGCTGTGTGGCCCTGTCCCATGGTGTTCCTGCTGCAGCTGTTTCTGCAGGATCATCTTGTGTAGCATAGCACATACGATGACAATTTGAGTACATGTAGCTGGTGAGTACTGCAAAGCTCCGCCAGATGTGTCTAGGCACTGGAACCATGACTTGAGCATCCCAAACACACGCTCTATTATAATTCTGGTCTGTGTGTGTGCCTCATTATGGAGTTCTTGTTCGGGTGTGTGTGCATTTCTGATGGGTGTCATAAGCCACAGCTCCAGTGCGTAACAAGCATCCCCCACTAGGTGACCGAAAGGGATGTCCCCATTGGCAAATCTCTGGTACAGTTGCATCTGATGCCAGATGTGGGAGTCGTGATAGCTAGCAGGGCAGCCAGCGCACACATCCTTTATAATGCCCTGGGTATCGCACATGACCTGGCAGTTGATGGAGGGGAAACCCTTGCAGTTGATGTAGACACTACCCTGCTCACCAGGTGGTGCATTGATGTGGATGCACATGCAGTCTATAGCACCCACTACCTCAGGGTATTCTGCTATTTGGTGGAAGAGACGCATATTGCTGGCCAACGCCACATGGGTGTTGGGAAAATATACGTGCTCACCGGCATGTGCTGACATGGCATCCAGGAGCTGGTGGAGTACCCTGGATGCTGATGCCTGTGAGATCCCCATGATATCCCCAGTTGGCCTTTGGAAGGTACTTGTGGCTAGTATTCTTAGGCCTACACATACCTTGGTATCCACTGGGATGGCTTCCCCTCTGTTAGTCCTGTGTGTCAGGCGTGGCCAGCACAGCTAAACAATTTGCTGTACGAGGTCCCTGCCTACCCTTTAGCGCTCCACTATCTCCAGCTCATGTAGCCCCTGGTAGGTTACCCAGGGTCTATACACTCTTCTCCGTCTCCAGCATTCTCATCCTCACCACCCCCAGCCTCTTCCACATGTTGATGTATGATAGCTGCTGCAGCTGCTATCCTTTTGTTGTTTTTGTTTGTTAAAATTTCCCCTCTTATATACACCGGTGGTGTAGAGTATGTGGGAAAAACCAGAGGGAAAGGTGTTTGCATAGTTTATAGTAGTGTTCTGGGCTGGGCTGGGCTGCTGCCTATGTAATTGGCTGATTCTGATACATTTCACCTGCCAGCTATGCTAGTTCTCCTTGATTACCTTCCTACTGCTGTTTTCCCTTCCCATTTCCTTCCTGTTTAAGCCTGTGGGCACGCCTTGCAAACACAGTGCTCAAATGTGCACAGAGCTGCTATTTCCTGGTTTACTTTTTTTTCCTTTAAAACACGGTGCACTAAATGGTGGTTTGGAAGCTAGGAGGGGAAAAAACTGATAAAGATCTGGAAGGTTTTGTTTAACAGTATTTTAAGAGGAGGAAAAGTACCAATTTCCTGGAAGAAAGCAGTTGTGGCTGTAATACCTAAAGAGGGTAAAGACCTATCAGATCGAGCATTGTACAGGCCCATTTCAATCCTAAACCATGATTATAAAGTGTTTATGTCTATAATGCCTACCCGCTTAGACAATGTAAAGAGTGCTAGGCTGCCTCAGACACACCCCCTTGCTTAGCTCTGCTAAGCTAAGGGCAAACCCAAGCCACAGGGCTCCAGTACGCTTACAGTATGCCTGACACCCCCCCCATGATGTCAGCTAACTCTTAGGCTTGAACCATGCTATTCCTGCGCTTACACTGTTGGGTGCTGGCTAGCAATGAGGGGAAATCTGGGATTCAGTATCATTCCCCTCATTTGCGTAGGATTACCTGCTAATGCATAGTTACAGGTCCCACACTGAGCCTTCCCCCTTAGCAACCACTATTCACTGGCCATGTTGTCTTCTGCCTGCCATTGAGTATAATGGCAAAATAATGATTTTAGTTAGAATGCTTATTTCAGGTTATTTTTTATATTTTTGGCCCGATCCCATTTGCGCGCTGCTGCCCTATGCTTAAACAGCCGAAATCGGCTAAAAATGAAAAAGTTATTTTTTTGATTTTTGCAACTGTTTTCCATGCCAATGGCCATATATTTGGCCATTGGCATGGTTTCCACATAACATACACACTTTTATTTGGAGCTGTCATGGCTCCGTTTTGTAGTTTGCAGAAATGTAGTCTGTTACTAACCGAGTACATTTCCGCACACTTCACTAGTCCTGCACAGCTGGCTGACAGCTTCCTGGATCACAAATTCACCTCATTTGCATATTTTCTACCTGCAAATGGGGTAATTTGCATACAGGAGCTGTGACCATGCAGGAATAGTGCAGGAGTGCTTGTGCACGTCCACATCCTTGCAGCTTATTCCTGGATCACACAGTGGCCATATTGCCTCCAGGAGCTCCTACAATATTCCTGCATGCCCCGCAGGGCTTGCTGAATCCGGGAGGAAGTGTAAAGACTTCTCATCTTCTCTTTGTCGATGATTTGAAACTGTATAGCTCATCAGATCAAGAACTGAAAGTACAACTGTAAGTTGTCAAAACTTTTTCAGATGATATAAGAATGTCATTTGGTCTTGACAAATGTGCAAAAGCAACCATTAAAGCAGGAAAACTGCAATAACAAGAAGACATCAGTTTGGGACAAGAATGTGATATAAAAGAACTTGAGCAAGAGGGAGTGTATAAATATTTGGAAATTGATGAAGGATCAGCAATAAAAATTGAACAAGTGCGAATAAAACTTAATAAGGATTATTTCAGGTGACTTAAATTAATTCTGAAAACAGCATTGACATCTAGGAACAAAATCCAAGCTATAAACCAATTTGCACTTCCTGTCCTAACTTACAGTTTTGGAGTGATTGACTGGCCCCAAAACATATTGGATAGATAGGAAAACAAGAAGGATGCTTCATCCTCATCAAATGATTTATAAAAATCGGAGCATACCAAGATTATATATTCCCCGTTCCGAAGGAGGGATGGGCCTCCTTGAAATTGATTGCATGTACAGATCTGGAGTCATGGGACTCCACACATATCTGCTGACCTCACAAGACCCAAATGTAGTGAAAGTTTTGAAACTTTAGGAGAATAAATCTAAGATGACTTCCCTGCTTAGGCTAGCAGAAGCATATCGGCGTCAAGCAGGAATGGAAATCAAACCACAAGTGGATAAAAAACAGGCAGCAACTGAATGTGCCAAAAAAACAAAAGAAAGAATATAAGGTGAAGGATCAAATTAGAAGTCAAGAAATGTGGAAAATGCATAAATATACTTGCAAGAATAGAAAATGTCTGAAAGAATCTCATGTTCATCAGGAACGAATGCAGGAATGGTTAAGGAGAGGCAAATTCAAACCAAGAAATGAAAAGTTAATATTGGTGGCACAACATAGTGGGCTACATACACAGTGGTTTACAAAGTCCATTGAACATGTGGGAGAAACAGACAAATGTAGGTTTTCAAAACAGAATTGGGAACAGTTGTACACCTCATTGCTGGTTGCGACATACTACTGGCAGAAGGACTGTATACTGAAAACATAATAATGTGGCGAGACTGCTGCACTGGGAATTGTGCAAACATTATGGTATTGAAGTGGCTGAAAAACACTGGAAACATGAGCCACAAAGCATAATAGAAAATGATGAAGTCTACCTCACATGGGATCATCCATTACCAACAGTTCAAAAGATAGATGCTAGAAAACTGGATATAGTGGTCCAAGAAAAGAAGACAAAAGTAGCATTGATGATTGAAATCACCACACCCAGTGACTACAGTGTCCTGCATACAGAGAGACACAAAGTCATAAAATATCAGGATTTGCAAGCAGAAATGAGAGCAATGTGGAAGAAAGATACCCAGATAGTTCCAATAGTAGTAGGAGCAATGGGACTTATAAAAAAGCGTCTACAATCATATTTAGATATGCTATCAGTACATGTAACTTCATACAAATTGCAGAAGGAGTCATTACTGGGCACATTGTGGGTGCTGCAAAGACCACTTTTGGCTGCTGTCAAAGAATAAAACAATATTAATTTCATGAACTTTAATCGTACTTTGACTTAGGAATGGGATCCATTCCTGTCATGGTATTAGAAACCCAAAAGATTTGGAGAAATTAAAAAGGAAGAAGTACAGTTAATTCACTTTCTCTATGCTAGTGTAACTAAAAAAAAAATAAAATGCAATGTAGACAAATTGTACTTTCCCCTTGTAAGGGGGGGACCACTGAGAGGCTGCAGAGTGTTAGCCTCCTTGCAAATAGAACTGATGATGGCTGATCAATGACACATGTCCTGAAATGTGTGTGTATGTTGGGGAGTGGGTAGTGTCATAAAACTATGTCAAGATCTTTGTATTGCCGAGGAGAGCATTCCTGCAACATTTAACATAAAATTATCATCTTCTAAACCAACGTAAAAACTGACTGAAATAACAGACAACTACTAGAAGCTAATCCATTTTTAATAGTTCAATTCTCCACTAAGCAAAGAATTTAAACAGATCAAAACAAAACTTTCTCATGCCAGTAAACTTATCTGTGGAGCAGAATAATATATTTAAAAAAATCCACACAAAAAGGACTGAAACCAGGAGCCAGCAGGAATAAATAGATGAATAGGTATACAGTTACTCCAAAACAAAGAGAATCCTTGATGTCAGAGTCCACATTTCTTTATTGCAACGCAGTAAATGCAAGTGCTTTCATCTCTGTCAGTTCAGAGACTTTATCAAGATACAGAAAGAAACAGGAAACACTCCATATATAACCCTGACCCAATTAACACCTTAACAAATCATCACACAATTAATTTCCTTCACCTTCAACCTAGAAGACCATTTTTTTTTAAACTTCCCTAAAACAAAAATATATTATAATCAATAAAACCAAGTGTCAATGCAAGTTCAAGATAAATACGTTATAAAACACACGTTTGTTTTGGAGTAACTGTATACCTATTCATCTATTTATTCCTGCTGGCTCTTGGTTTCAGTCCTTTTTGTGTGGATTTAGTTTATTTCATTTATGTTGCGGTTTTTGGTATATTTAAAAAAATCTAATGGCTCTCAAGGCCCAGAGAGACCCTACAAACAGCTCCATGGCACACCTTGTAACATCTTATCATCTGAAACTGAAGTGTCTGTCATTATTTAGTATATATAATCTTCAATCTTCAATAATTTGCAAGAAAACCACAACATTTATGAGGAATAGACCAAAAATATGAGGCAAACATCTGGAATTTCTATGAAAATCTAGATAGCTGAAAGGTATGCTACACAGACCACGTAGACTCTACACAGAAGATAAGACAGCAGACTCCTCAACGCTTTAAAAATGGCAGACAGTAATGTACTATGCCGGCATTCATATTTACATACTTAAACTATGCATAGTGCATATCTTTGATGCCCCAGACTACCAAGAGACGGCAGAAGAGCACTAAAGTCCATTTATTCAATGACATTATTTAGAAAAGATAAGATTTTTAAAAATAATGTTATTGTATAATAGGAATAATCCACTCCTGTGTGTGAGAAGAGCAGGTTTTACCTACAGCTGGCTTTGTTTAAGCACTTGGGCTTTGCCTTAATGATCAAACCACATCAACAGTGGATAAATCATATGTTGCCTACACCTAGTCTTGAATTATTACTAAAATGTAAATAGATCTATTTATCTGCTTACTGGTTTCAGATCCATTAGATAACCATAGTCCAGCACTAAACTGTGACACTTCTCAATAACTTATGATTTGCTGTCTTTGTCTCACAACATTAAAACAAATATCACTGAAATGCATTGTAGAGACAGTCATATCATATTGTTATAAGGAATTAATGTGTGTGCTACAAGTCACACCAATTAAAGATCAATTAGCAAGCCCTACATCATCAGCAGTTTAGGAATTGTATTTGTCATTTTCCCCTCTCTTATTAGAATAGCATTTTACATGTCTGACCCACTATTTCATGGTCCATAGGTAATTACTAGGTTAGCTGCCTCTGAAGGCCATTTTAAGCCTAGAATCTTCCAAAGTGAGTGTCAAACTCTGTACCTTGTGTCTATAAAGTATGCATTTTAACCATTATGCTATTTTGTTTTAGCTTGCAACATCTTCATGAGTGATACTCAAAGACAGAAGCATAATTCAAGAATGCAAGGCAATACTTAATCCAATAAGTATTATAAATATGCTTTGGAAACAGACAATAATATATGTTAGTATATAAAGAAGAAACTGATTATATAATAAGTGAATGTGAAGTTCAGACTATTTGTAGATGTAATAAAGTTAAAAGTTTCCCATTCTGAGACGTTCTACGATTTAGTCAAACAAAATGAATGTGAGTACAATAGTCTGCTTTCAACGTGTACTTAAAAACCTAACATCTAGAAAAAAGACGTGCTAACATGCTAAAGGCAGACTGATTATTAACTAGCATGCTAAAGGCAGAATGGTAATGAACTCCCTAGTGACTGCTCTTGAAGTTTAGATTGATTTTTTTTTTATTTTGAAGCCCTATTGCTTTCTAATCTATAAAGCATATATCTCATGGGTGTTTTCCATTTAGTGCCTGGCGGTGCTATCAGAATCTGAAAAATTAATTTTCTGATCCTTTTGAAACTACTGCTGTTCTATCAATGA